>NC_063054.1:4218584-4292546 GCF_018812025.1 Megalobrama amblycephala
CCATATGCACTGGTGTCTATGTGGGCGGCGTTCGGCCATTTTGAGGACATCTCGCCCCTGGCCTTTGCCATCCCTGCGGTTTTTGCCAAATCCTCCACCCTTTATAACCCTCTGATCTACCTCTTGCTTAAACCCAACTTCCGCCACCTTCTCTGCAAGGACATGCGCTCCCTGCGAGGGGCTTGTGTGCACCACTGCCTGTGCCAGTGTTTTCCCCGCTGGAGCTACCGCCCATCTCTGGCCCTCAGTCTGCGGCCCCTGCGGCGAAGAGGCCAATCCATCTCAGATTCCATGGCGGGGCCCGTGGGTCATTGTCACTGCCCTTGCGAGAGGTGCAACGACCCGTTTGAACAGTTTAAGCACTACCCACGCCGCTGTCCCGTCAATGTGAACACTGTGCAATTGTCTCTGCAGGACAGCACCGAACCCGAATTGGAGCCGGAACGAGAACCTAGAGTGATAAACGAACTCAAACCAAAGAGCCAAACAGTGGAGTGTAAGAAGTCCGTGCGGGTGATTGTGAGGGGGCGGAAATGCTCCGAGATTGACAGTCTGGAGATCACCTTGGAAACGGTGCCTTCTCATGGCAAAGCTGCCAAAAACGGCAAACCATAACACCTGAGCCTATGTGTGTTTATACTCGTGCGGTGAGTGTGTGTATTCACTTGTCTCAAAGGGGAGTAAATAGACTTTCACATATGCCTCAATTAAGATGCTGAGAGCAAAATATTTCCGAACAATGTACTGATGATTGTTTTTTAATTTTTATTTATTTATTTGGAACAAGTGGTTTCTTATGGACAATTGACACAATGTATGAGTTTTTTGTTTTTTGGGCTCATTGAACTTTTAAATGAAGTGTTACGCACATCTTAGCTATCTGCTGAGGGAACAAACACATATGCATTCTTGATAGTCGCTCTGGTACACGTGAAGGTGTTGGAGAAACCTGTTTGGATTTAAATAGGCAAATACTTAAGATTCTATGATTGGATCATTATTGCTGTTATTATTATGTTTCTAGCATGTTGTATGTTTGGGAACAGTTTTTCTAACCCTAATTGATGGAGTGTGTAGCTTTTCATTTCTTAAACAACCATGTAGGAAGACACATCATGGCCATATTCCAGGATGACAAAGCCAAGATTCATCAGGCTCAAACTGTGAAAGAATTGGTAGGGAGCATGAAGAATCATTTTCACACATACCTCATGTATGACCTTTGAAAGTCTCATTGAAAGTCTTTGGGATGTGCTGGAGGAGACTTTACAGAGTGCTCACCTCTCGCATTGTCAATACAAGATCTTGGCCAAAATTTGATGCACCTCTTGGTGGAAATAAATGGTGTGATGTTATTTCCATCAAGAGGTGCATCAATTTTGTAGAACCTTTTAGGTGTTCCCATTACAGGATAATTTTATGGATTTGGTTTTAATTAATGAATTTTGATTAATTCTATTTCATGAATTAAACCGCTTATAAACATACTTTATCACTAGAACAAATTGAAATAAGTCATTAAGCATGAAAGTATATTATCATTTAATAAATTTCTCCTTATAATAGAACCTTTTTGGAATGAAGGGTTTAGGGTTCTATATAAAACCCCACTGAACCTTTTTTTTCTCTGAGTGTAATAGTAAATACTTTTGTTTCTGGCCCTCTGAGACAATTTGGAAAAACTTTCAGATAGGGTCCAAACTTAACACTTAAAAATAAATCAATTATATAATTAAGAACTGCTACATGATACCTATTACTAATAGGTATCATTACTCACATTAAGCCACCAAAACTGAAAAATACCCTAATACTATAAGCAGTTCCACAGAGAAATGTGCTGCATCCAAATACTTCCATGCTATAAATTATGTGAAATACAGCATGTGAGCCAAGTAGTTTGTCCAAAATCATACTTACTTATAAAACATTAGGTGAAAAGTACCCAGATGACCTACTACTTCCAGCAAGATCCTGGAGTGTGCATTCAATGGAAATTTTATTATCCCATAAGGAAACGGGAGATGATTTGTGTGAAGGGAAGTGAAGCGACTCAACTGACAGGGTAGGTCACATCAGAGTGACAAATTGACGGATGTAGTACTTCATACCACACGTTCATACTATATAGAACATACCTTTTTAACGGTCACAGACTTAAGTTTCAAAAAGTAAAGTTAGAGTATCTACTATAGAGAATGTGATTTTGGACTCATCAATGGAGAAGAGTTTGTATATGAAGGAATAATATGCAGGTATAATACTACTTTTGAAAAAAACAAACATGCAAAATACAGTTTACTCAATGAAATAAATATTTATGTCCAGTAAATTTATATCTTCTATTGGCAGGTGAGGCAAAAGACTCATTTTGGACCCTGCTTTTGGATCTCTTTTATGTGTATCTTTATGTGATTGCTACAAGGATCTGGGTGTTTGCTAATCTGAACATGGATTCAGGGAAACACTGTTGATAATCAAAAAGAATTCAAAAATGTGAAGTATAAATGTGTGTTATAGTTGTATGTGTGTTGAACATCTAAAATTTTCATAGAGAATAAGTTTTCATATTCTCTGTATTACAGAGTCTTTGTGCAGGTTGTATAATTGCACTGTCAGCTTCATTCAGTGGCCAAAGAAGAGCTCATTTGATTGACATGGGCTCTTTGTGTAAGAAGCATGGTAGACCACATATGTCACATGCTATATATATATATATATATATATATATATATATATATATATATATATATATATATACACAGTGGGTATAGAAAGTATTCAGACCCCCTTAAATTTTTCACTCTTTGTTATATTGCAGCCATTTGCTAAAATCATTTAAGTTCATTTTCCTCATTAATGTAAATACAGCAACCCATATTGACAGAAAAACACAGAATTGTTGACATTTTTGCAGATTTATTAAAAAAAACAAAACTGAAATATCACATGGTCCTAAGTATTCAGACCCTTTGCTGTGACACTCATATTTAACTCAGGTGCTGTCCATTTCTTCTGATCATCCTTGAGATGGTTCTACACCTTCATTTGAGTCCAGCTGTGTTTGATTATACTGACTGGACTTGATTAGGAAAGCCACACACCTGTCTATATAAGACCTTACAGCTCACAGTGCATGTCAGAGCAAATGAGAATCATGAGGTCAAAGGAACTGCCTGAAGAGCTCAGAGACAGAATTGTGGCAAGGCACAGATCTGGCCAAGGTTACAAATAAATTTCTGCTGCACTTAAGGTTCCTAAGAGCACAGTGGCCTCCATAATCCTTAAATGGAAGACGTTTGGGACGACCAGAACCCTTCCTAGAGCTGGCCGTCCGGCCAAACTGAGCAATCGGGGGAGAAGAGCCTTGGTGAGAGAGGTAAAGAAGAACCCAAAGATCACTGTGGCTGAGCTCCAGAGATGCAGTTGGGAGATGGGAGAAAGTTGTAGAAAGTCAACCATCACTGCAGCCCTCCACCAGTCAGGGCTTTATGGCAGAGTGGCCCGACGGAAGCCTCTCCTCAGTGTAAGACACATGAAAGCCCGCATGGAGTTTGCCAAGATGGTGAGAAATAAGATTCTCTGGTCTGATGAGACCAAGATAGAACTTTTTGGCCTTAATTCTAAGCGGTACATGTGGAGAAAAACAGGCACTGCTCATCACCTGTCCAATACAGTCCCAACAGTGAAGCATGGTGGTGGCAGCATCATGCTGTGGGGGTGTTTTTCAGCTGCAGGGACAGGACGACTGGTTGCAATCGAGGGAAAGATGAATGCGGCCAAGTACAGGAATATCCTGGACGAAAACCTTCTCCAGAGTGCTCAGGACCTCAGACTGGGCCGAAGGTTTACCTTCCAACAAGACAATGACCCTAAGCACACAGCTAAAATAACGAAGGAGTGGCTTCACAACAACTCTGTGACTGTTCTTGAATGGCCCAGCCAGAGCCCTGACTTAAACCCAATTGAGCATCTCTGGAGAGACCTAAAAATGGCTGTCCACCAACGTTTACCATCCAACCTGACAGAACTGGAGAGGATCTGCAAGGAGGAATGGCAGAGGATCCCCAAATCCAGGTGTGAAAAAATAGTTTCCCAAAATCTTTCCCAAAAAGACTCATGGCTGTATTAGATCAAAAGGCTGCTTCTACTAAATACTCAGCAAAGGGTCTGAATACTTAGGACCATGTGATATTTCAGTTTTTCTTTTTTAATAAATCTGCAAAAATGTCAACAATTCTGTGTTTTTCTGTCAATATGGGGTGCTGTGTGTACATTAATGAGAAAAAAAAAAAAATATTAAATGATTAAATGATTTTAGCAAATGGCTGCAATATAACAAAGAGTGAAAAATTTAAGGGGGTCTGAATAATTTCCGTACCCACTGTATATAAACCAATTACCATTAATCCAATCAAAAGTTTTTTGGATATAAGCTTGGATATTTATTTAAATGTACTTGCTATTTATTTGGTTATTTATAAATTGCAGATTTATTTATTTATTTTAATTTGTTTAGGTTTTTTTTTTTTTTTTTTTTTTTTGGATGAATCATTTGGGTGAAGTCAAATATATATATATATATATATCCTGTGGAAAGAACCGTAGTCTGAAAGATCATTAATGCTTTTACTTACATACTTATTTAATTGCTTAAGTCTCAAGTAAAACCCTTTAAATGTGGCTAACGTCTCTGAGTGATGTGCATTGCATGATTGGAGGAATATAATTTCCATCAACCCCATCTTATTGGTGCTGCTTATAAAACGTTAAAACTTGTCTTTTTTTTATAATTTATAATTTATATATATATATATGAAAAACCTCATTACAGTTGCAAAAAATAAGACTAAAACTGAGTGAAAAGAAGAGAAAAATAAAATGACAAACTACTATCTAATGTCCTAGTCTCAGTCTGTTTTTTTCAGTGACAGTCATACAGCAGGTACATAACACTCCACACTACTAAAAAAACATGAATATTTACTTTAATAACTTAAACTTCAAAACTAGAACTTATTAAGAAGCCAGTGAATAGCTATTGGCAGTAGTACAAACAGTACTGTACATTTGTACATTCACTGTACAAATGATTTATTGCATACTGTATTCTACTTGTGGATAGTGAAACAGTGAGAAACTAAGACGTGGCAAATGAGACGTGAACCTCTGTGTTGAGGATATGTTTGGTTTGATCATTTTTTCAGAACTCTTTTGAAGTGCTATTTTAGAACTTTGTCTTGTTTCTTTTCATCTGCCATGTCTTTTGACTGACAGCATGCATGTGAAAGCTAATAAAAGTTCTTCTGCGGGTGAATTTCAGCTGAGTGGGTCAGAAGTATATGTGGCCATGAGCGCTGAATATTTTCTCCATAATAATTATATTTCAACCCGTTCTCACTCCTGAGGCGTCGAAAATTAAAGCATGGTCAAGTGCCATGCCAGAATCTAACACAGTTTTTATACTGAGCTAATACTCTACCTTTCTGCATTTTTAAATTATCATTAAGACATTAATAATACAGATACAAATCCTGTAAATATTAATCGCCACCAGTGTGATCCTGAAATGATCAGATAAACGCATATGAATTGATTAAAGAAATGCACATATGATGGTCTCATGCATCATACCTTCATGTTTAAGGTTTACTAAAGAAAGAGAGATCCATTTCAATATGCTTCCAAATCAAAAATAGTTTCAGTAAAATCCAGTGTGACAAGGCCATTTTTTTTTATAAAACTGCAAAGTAAAGATAAGTTTTTTTTTTTTTTTTTTAAATATATGTATCATTTGTAATACTCTATATCTGCAAACTGTGAAGTTCTACAGCCGTAATTTGTAATAACTTAATCCTGCTAGATATATGCTGTCAATTCCTGACACTCTTTCATTCCTTAAACTGACCCACTTCATTTGACTTATGACAGAACATAATTTTAATGTGGAGTGAGAGCTGTGTCAACACTTAACTGCTGGAATGAGTCAGCAGTTTAATTGCACTTTTAATTGCACTTCTGTATGTGAACTGATTTTGACAAGAACTGTAGGTAAAAGTCAATAGTTCTTCACGTCTATTGCGATCTCAAGATTCTGGCCTGTTGAGAATACCTAGAATATCAAATTCAAATGCAGGCGGTAGATCCTTCTCCTATTTAGCGTGCAAACGGTCTTCCACGCCTTTACTTATCATACAAATACGACAATTATCGTACATCTGGCAACACTGCCTGGATTTCAAGGATTAGTCCATTTTTAAATAAACTTTTCCTGATAATTTACTCACCCCCATGTCATCCAAGATGTCCATGTCTTTCTTTCTTCAGTCGAAAAGAAATTAAAGTTTTTGATGAAAACATTCCAGGTTTTTTTTTCCTACAGTGGACTTCAATGGGCACCAAACAGTTGAAGGTCAAAATTAGTTTCACTGCAGCTTCAAATTGTTCTACACGATACCAGATGAGAAATAAGCGTCTTATCTAGTGAAACCATTGCTCATTTTCAAGTTTTAACCATAAATGCTCATCTTGAACTAGCTCTCTTCTTCTTCTTCTCTTTGAATTCCATCAGTGTAGATGCTGCTAAGTGTATTACTGCCCTCCTCAGGTCAAAGTTTGAACTAATTGTTATATACTAGCATATTGCATATAAAAATTAGCTCAAAACTTTGACCTGAGGAGGGCAGTTCAAGATGAGCATTTATGGTAAAACTTTAAAAAAAAAAAAATTCATTAAATGAGCAATGGTTTCACTAGATAAGAACCTTATTTTTCGTCTGGTATCGTGTAGAACTGTTTGGTGCCCATTGAAGTCCACTATATGGAAATAAATCCTGGAATGTTTTCATCAAAAACTTTAATTTCTTTTCGACTGAAGAAAGAAAGACATGGACATCTTGGATGACATGGGGGTGAGTAAATTATCAGGAAAAGTTTATTTAAAAGTGGACTAATCCTTTAAACTAGAGGAGGAGAGCACTTAAGGCCCCTAGAGGACAGGAGTGGTACTGCAACCTTCTAAACCCATAGTAACAGAACTATGGACTGTTACAGTGACGCGAGTGCTCTGTTTGTGCAAAACGTAATTTACCACTTTATTTACAAAATATTATCCAAAACATGTTCATGCAATAATGTCAGCTTTCAGGGGAACACAAAACGTATGCGCCGTGATGCTCTCATGAATGCGCACTGCAGATCAATGTTTTTTTGCACAAACAAAGCACTTTCATCACTTCATAAAACTGAGGTTAAACCACTGGTGTCACATGGAGTACTTTAATGATGTCTTTCCTGCCTTTCTGGAGTGGTAGTTGCATTGGATCTCTATGGAGAGACAGAAACCTCTCAGACTTCATCAAAAAATCTTAATTTGTGTTCCAAAGATGAATGAACGTCTTACAGATGTGGACCGACTCCAGGGTGAGTAATTAATGACAGAATTTGCATTTTGATCTTTACAACAGAACATTATTTTCCTGTAAAGCTGCTTTGAAACAATCTCTATTGTATAAAGCGCTAAAAAATAAAGGTGACTTGACTTAAAGACAGATTGTGTGTTTGTGTGTAAATGGGCATGATAAGTGCAGTCTGAACATGCAAACTGACTGATGCATTTAGATTTAAGTTATAATCACCATGGCAACCAGCCTGTTTATCCGCACAAACCTCTGGAGGTCCATATGCATCCTGATTCAGTCCCCAATTAAAACCCAGTCTACAGAAAGCTTGATTTCTGATCTATATACAATATATTTTGACTTATTTCAACTGATTGCTGATTTGTATTTCATACTATTTTCTTTATAAATATGACATATATGTTCACATTAATCTCCAGTAACACTTTACGGGGTCTGTGTTAGCCTACATGCATGTAAATTAAATGTATTACAGGATTAATTGTAGTTCTAAAAGTGCTGTTAAATGTAATATGAACACTGAAGAGAGACCCAAACATTCAAATCATTACAGGATGTGTTTGAGAGTGAGGAAGCAGATGTGTGTGCAGTCCAGTAATTGTTAACAATGTGTGTGTAAACTCTGAGACACTCATGCGTCATTGGTTCGATCGGTAAAATGCCCCTAACAAGCGGCACGTGTGCTTGAGCCACCCACAGATGCACACACTCGCACCTCCAGGAGAAAATCTGTGAGGGAACACTGGGAAACGCACAGCCCACACAGATGAACACATGCACAGCTCAGAGTTTACAAATGTGAATTTTCATGGTCAAGACATTATGACAAGATTCAGTTCCTTAAATGGGTCCTATTATGCTTTTCACTTTTTTCAACTAGAGTTATTGTGTATTGTTGCTATTTGAGCATAAAAAAAGATCTGCAAGGTTAAAGTTCAAAGTTCACTCAAAAGGGAGATATTCTCTTTAACAGAAAATTTTTTCAAGAAGTACAACAAACGTCTTGTTGGGACTACAATGCGCTTTTTCCAGATCTTGTGAAATCACTCCTTTAAAGGTGCCCTAGAACGCTTTTTCACAAGATGTAATATAAGTCTAGGGTGTCCCCTGAATGTGTCTGTGAAGTTTCAGCTCAAAATACCATATTGACCATATATTGATTATACTCCAAATACTCAAAGATTTTTTTTTTATTAAATTTTTTTTAACTGCCTATTTTGGGGCATCATTAAATATGCGCCGATTCAGGCTGCTTCCCCTTTAACTGCTCGCGCTCCCCGCCCCCCCGAGCTCACGACTCTATAATACATTGCATGAACAAAGTTCACACAGCTAATATAACCCTCAAAATGGATCTTTGCAAAGTGTTCGTCACGCATGCTGCATGCATGCATCAGATCATGTGAGTATAGTATTTATTTGGATGTTTACATTTGATTCTGAATGAGTTTGATAGTGCTCCGTGGCTAAAGCTAACATTACACACTGTTGGAGAGATTTATAAAGAATGAAGTTGTGTTTATGAATTATACAGACTGCAAGTGTTTAATAATGAAAATAACGACGGCTCTTGTCTCCATGACTACAGTAAAAAATGATGGTAACTTTAACCACATTTAACAGTACATTAGCAACATGCTAACGAAACATTTAGAAAGACAATTTACAAATATCACTAAAAATATCATGATATCATGGCTCACACTTTAACACTTAGTATGTTAATAAATGCTTTATTAACACATATTCCTACTGCAATTCATGATTAATTCAGGTAATTATAAAACATTTAGAAGTGGTCAGTTAACTATTTTCATGAGCTCATCTAAAGTGAGGACTATTTATGCTTTGTAAAGCTTTTATAAATGAGATTTAAAGGCTCAGTGATGTTGTGCACTGCTGTTCTCTAATGTTTTAAAGGTAGTACTGAGGTAGTTTTGACACTAGGAATATGTGTTAAAGCATATATTAACGCACTATGTAACATATATATGTCTAAATAATAAGATGCATAAATGTACATTTAAATATTTTATTAATCATTTACTTACACTTCCTAAATGATCTTATGAACCACTGGCAACTCCTAAATAACTGGTTTGTGAATAATGTAATACATAATTTAGAAATGATACATCGATCATTAATAAAATATGAAAATACAGTTATTAAACTCATTATAGATATGCTTATAAATCAAGAACAAAGCATTTATAGCTGCATTTATAAATGGCTTACTAATGTCTGTTGATGTTTTATAAATGATGAATTGACTATTTACTAATGCTTAACTAATGCTTAACTAAAGCTTCATAGCGTGAGTTATTATAAAGTGTTACCGAGACGTGTTTTTAAACTGGACTAAATTTCAGATTAAAGTTTATTTTTAACCCTGTTTCTGAACATTATAACCCCAACATTTATCTGTGTGCCGCATTTTACAGAGGTCAGCTTCCAGAACCTACAATGCCGGCTACGCAAAAAAGCTTCTCTTGAAAGACGGAGCAGTTCACATTAGTCGGGACAATCAGTTGTTTATGGATCACAACCTGTAAGTATATTGTATTATTTGTTGCTCTGCTAGCCTGCTAGCTAATATTACAACGCTGATGAAGTGTTTAGCTACGGGGCTCTCAATTTTGTAAGACCATTCACCGATCTTCAGGAATTACTACTATGAAATGTCATGTAAAATCCGAGCTTGAAAAGGTTCTGCATGATCCTCTTGTTCATAAATGTCATGAACTGCTCGGAGATGCGAAGGTTGAGATTCCAAATGCAGTAGTTTATTGAAGGGTAATCCAAAGACGTAATCCCAAAAACAGGCAAGACGTCAAAACACAGGCAAACAGTCCAAAGCAAACACCAGGAAGGAATCTCGGGTAAACAGGGTGATCCAGAAAACAGGCAGTGGGTCAAAACCATGAACATGAGAAAACCAAAGACAGAACTCTCAGAAATGTAGCAGTGACACATGCAAGACTTTGCAAAGAATGACTGAGAAATGAGGTGATGACCAATGGATTATGGGAAATTTAGTCCTTGATTGAGTTGTAATAGAGCTTAGCCAATTCCTGGTTTTATCAGGAATGCTGCGGCAAGACCTGTATGAGCACTTCCTAACTTTCACTGTTGCAAGAAGCATCTTACTGTGCCCCTCCTTGGTCAATCAACATGCGTCATTTGCACAGAAGTTTCTACAGTATTTTGTAAGTAAGGGCAATGAGCTGTATATGGACCATCATTCTGGGTTGTACAATACATTCAATGCTTCATCTAGCTTCTGATGCAATGATGCAATGACTTGTGGCTGTACAGATGAATGCAGTGCCTTCCCATTTGCGAATTACATGCAGCAGTTGAAGAGAATAGTGCACTTAGGAAAAAGCCCTCTTGCACGGATTGTGAAAAGGATCAAAGACATCCAAGATGGCACAACTTCACAAAGTACTCAAAGAGGCAATGCCATTTCTTCAAAGAAGCCAGAGAATTGCGTTATTTTGGGAAATGGCAAAATGTTGCAAGGTCATCGACAAAACAGAGAATGAATACCTGTGTTGAGGTTTTCTGCAACCATCTCACCCGGTTTATGGAGCCACTTGAATCATCAATAATTTGAGCATACGTGTGCCAAAAGAAAAAGTCAGTCAAAGTAAAGAGCAAACAAGATGGATCAGAAACAAAGAGTCAACAAATTCTCTCTTTAAAACATTTCTGGAGACAAATTACGTGTAAGTAACATTTTAAAAGAGCTGTATTATTATACCACTGTTTTTTTTTTTTTTTTTTTAAGTATGTACCTTGTCTTTCAGAATGTTTTCAGTTGTGAAATTCACCTCAGATCACAGTGTAAAATGCACTAAATTGCCTAACTTCTGTAAAGCCCGGGACACACTTAACGATTGTAAGGCCGAATATGAATGTAAATTGATACTCAATGTAAATTGATACGCTCAAACGCGTCCAGTCAGAGCCAGTTACAGTCGGTGTTCAAATTCTGTGTGTAAGTATGTAAATCTGCTTCAGTCGAAGGAAACAGTCTTTTTGTGTTGAGCTCAGTCTTAGAATGTTTCAGCTAGTCGTTGAATGTGTCCCCAGCTTAACTGACATAGAATCAGGGGCGGACTGTGACAAAAATTCAGCCCTGGCACTGTAGCCACACCAGCCCACATTACCATACCCCCGGACACGCGCATCCCGGGTGAAAAAAGTACACTTCCATAATGTACTTAAAATGCTATTTTCACACACTAATTTTGTTCTTTAATATACTAAAAATTCTTCTTTAGTACTTCTTAATGTTAAGAACATCTTAGTGTACTCAACTGTGCTATTTTGAGACACTAGTTACCACTTGTAGTACCCCATAACACTACAAATGCAGAGATAGTATGTTAAAAGCAAATTTTAGTTCTAATTCATGGTGTCTCAAAATAGCACACTTGAGTAGGCTATAGATATTCTTAAGAAGTACTAAAGAAGAATTTTATTAGAAAATACTATGGAAGTACAAAATTAAGAACAATCCATTAAGTAGGCTACAAAATCAGTGCGCAAAAATAGAGCACTTTAAGTACATTATGGAAGTGTACTTTTACCCTAAATCCGACCTTATCTGCTAATATTTCAGTCATGTAATTCAGTAACAGCTAGCTAACACTTGTAACCAGTTATCACGAAGCAATGACATTTTAAAATATACGGGGTTATGCTACGCTTGCTGTTTAATACAAAACAAATAATACTGGAGCAAAGTAGCGTGAATTACATGAAAATGATTTGAGCTAACTTAGCGGTATTTTTTTTTTTTCTTCTTACCTCTACAGCACTGTCCTCCGCTGCAGCCGAATTTAAACCCTTTGAAAAGAGTTCGGTTAATTTTAGGCATTTGGCAGCGTCGGACTTAAGAGCCTTTTTTGCTTTCTTGAACCTTTTCTCCTTTTTTCTAACTTTTACTGACTATTTGCTCGTGTTGCGCTCTCTCTCTGATGACGTGCTTGATTTTGACTGAGTTAGTGATGTGTCGTTCTTGAACGATTCGTTCATTTTGAACGAATCTTTAATGTGACTCGGGAAGAACGAGTCGTCTCGGGGGGTATTCGTTCAGTCGGCATGTGCAATATTCTACAGGTTCTGTACTGCTAGAAGTAGTTCACCTGATGATTCAATTGATTAGTTCATTTATGAGTCTTTCGGGTTTTAGTCGTTCCTTAATCACGTGACAACCCATACGCTATGCATTCTGAGCCGGAAAGATAATTGATTAGTTCTTTTTATGAGTCTTTCGGGTTTTTGAGTCGTTCCTTAATCACGTGACAGACCCATACACTAAGCCAATGCATTCTGAGCCGGAAAGAGAATTGATTAGTTCTTTTTATGAGTCTTTCGGGTTTTTGAGTCGTTCCTTAATCACGTGACATACCCATACACTATGCTGTGTGACCCAAGCACATTATATTTATTAGTAAATAACGTTAACTCTCCAGTTTTGTTTGAGTTTGTGTTGCAACTTTAAAGCTGAAGTTATCATAACCTTGATGTTTTAAACTACATTAATAATTCAAATTCAAAATGTTATTTGCTTTTAATTTATGTCATTATGTCCTTTTTGAGCAATCATCTTATATTAGACCAATATGTCAAGTCTGCCTAGGAAAAGCAATTATTATAACAGCAAACTCAAAATTGGAGTAAAAATGAACAAACTAGGCTATAAATACTTTGTATTGTAGGCTTGGATTATTATATTATTATATAGCCTAGTGTTTATTTACAGAAAAGTCAAAAAGAAAAAATAATCAATATTTTATTTTAACAGGGCTTTATTTATTTATAATAACACACCACAATCCTCAAGAAACAGTAACAAAAACAGTGACAGAAATGCAGAAATAGTGTATGGGTCTGTCACGTGTTTAAGGAAGACTCAAAAACCCGAAAGACTCATGAAGGAACTAATCAATTCTCTTTCCGGCTCAGAATGCATTGGCGTAGATGGGTCTGCCGTGTTTAAGGAACGACTCAAAACCCGAAAGACTTGAAATGAACTAATCAGTTCCCTTTCCGGCTCAGACTCATTGGTTTCATGGGACTGCCTGTCACCTAAGGAATGACTTAAACCCGAAGACTTGTCAGACAAGAGGTGAGGTGAGCTTAATCAGCTTTCATAAACTGAAACCCAGGTAATAAATTAATATTTCTGAATCTTATACATTGTAGTTTTGTATTGTTTGTAGTGGGATATTTGCATAAGTAGTTGTGTGGGGAAGTAACACGTAACATTTTAATCACATTTTGCTAAAATCTAAATCTAAATCTCGAAAAAGATTGATTTTGTTGAACGAGACAAAAGTCCGAGCAGTAAAATTGATTCCCATTGACTGAGTTTGATTGACAGGCGATCTAACCAATCATAAAGCCGTATCCATATTTATGTCTGACAAGAATTTGAAAAACGGTGCGTCACGGGCTGCTTGTAAAAACAATTTATTTATATATATTAAAAATAAAACTGACTGGCCCACATTAAAAAAATGGTCCGGCCCCTCTGGCATTTGCCAGAATAGAGTGCCCCAGGGATGACGCGTTTTTGTAGGCAAAACCCGGAAGCGAGTTAGCATTTTAGGACTTCCGGTTCCAACGCCGTAAAGTCTATGGGTTTTTTGAATGGGGTTTTGCTAAATCGCCTGAAATAAGGTCTGTGGTTAACAAAGCCTCTAAATACTTTCACGTTTTGATCTATGACATAAAACACACCAGTTATAACCCACTTGTGATTTTTTAAACTTTTACTGTGTCTTAAAATCGGCGGTTGCTAACAAATTGCTAAAAGGGACTACTTCCTTTGGCGGGGACTTTAGACGTCATCATGACAAACAGGACATTTGGACAGCATTTCTCATGAAAAAGTGGATAAGTATTCATACACAGCGCAGATCATAATCAGCGAGCATGTTTTTAAATAGAGTTGTTTTCTAAATAAAGTTTGAGGACGCTTGGTGGTGACGACGTTGATCCGCGACCATGGTGTGCTGTAGTCCGTTTATAGCTTACTGTTAGCCTTTTATATCTGACGACTTTATTTAGGCTTCAAAATCTATAAATGTTGTGTTAACTTGTAAAGATTATCTTGATAGACAAAACATGTAAGTGTCATAACCCTTTGTTAAACACAGAGCTTATTTTCTGCGATTTTCCAAAAGTCTATGGGAAAAATGAATAGGCTTTCAGTCGAGGGAACCCGTGCGCCGCTAACTTCCGGGTTGGCCTACAAAAACGCGTCATCCCTGGGGCACTCTATTGCCCAATGGCCAATCCGCCCATGCATAGAATCCATAATGTTTTTATATGATCCAGTGTGTTATCAAATGTATACAATATAGAATCAGTCATACTGTATGGTACAGTGAGAACATGTACTGTATTGGCAGCAAACTCTGTTCTATCAAAAAACCTTATTTGTGTCATCAAAACTTCTGATAGCACCAAAGTCCCTTTAAGACAATCATTTCACTCGGCGGCCATCTTTGAAACGCCTCTCGGTGCATCCTGGGCATCATGCAATCTCTTTGAATGGGGAAACATCAAATTCTCCAAAACTGTTTGCCAACCTTACGATTAAATTTCATATTTTGAAATCAACAATGAAATCTAACAACAACCGGTTCATAAATTTAGTTTCTAAAGCTCGAATCATGACAAAAAAAACTGTATTTTTCAGGCTGGATCAAGCTAATGCGCATGCGCAGACCTAAATGCTCGTCTCTTCGGAGGCGCGCGTCTGACTGTTTCTATAGAAACCAGTGATTCTAACGGCCGCTGAAGTGACGCGAAGACTTTACCAGTCGGCGATTGGACTCTTATTTAGAAGGCGGGACTTATTCCGCCATATTGCGCGTTACACTTTCTCCCATTCAAAACAATACGAGTGACACGTCTTGTGTTAGTCTATAGTCATTGATAGCACTAGATAGCTACTCACAAAAAACATCATAGATTTCATTGACACTCCACCTCCCACAGAACATGATTTGAAAAAAGGGAGACCCACAGTTACAACCTTCAACGGGCCGGATACTGTAGCTACAGCCCTTAAGTTAGGTAATGTAATCACTCAAAAAAACAAAACAAATGGTGCTGTACAGTACCTAAAAGTGGTTCTTTGGCTCGTAATCATAAGGGAACCACTTTAAGTGCTGTATAGAACCAAATCTCGTTGCTTAAGTGGTTCTTCAATGGTTCTTCAGCGGTTCTTCACTGGTTCTTTGACTGAGGTGCTATATAGCATTGCTACTGCATACAGAACCGGTTAAAGCTCTGTATGGTTCTTCAGCGGTTCTTCACTAGTTCTTTGAGATGACCGAGGTGCTATAGTCAAATTTATTTATATAGCGCTTTTACAATTGGTAATTGTTTCAAAGCAGCTTTACATATTAGAAGCACAGAAAAAAGGGAAGTGGTTAAAAATAAGCTGTGCAAACAAGCGTGGTAATATGTAACATATACAAGATGGTGCTACATTAAGCCAATGTCGGCTGACTCCCAGGGGTGGAAAAAAACCCCTAGGAGAAAAACCCAGCGTGCTAACACTGGGAAAAAAGTCCTAGGAGGGAAAAAACCCCTTGGAAGATATATATAATATATGTAATGGATATGGAGATAGCTATATAGCATTGCTACTGCATACAGAACCGGTTAAAGCTCTGTATGGTTCTTCAGCGGTTCTTTGGGGTGGTTAAGGTGCTATATAGCTCCACTGACGTACAAAGAAAGCCCCTTTAAAGGTTCTTTATGAGCCAAAGAACCACTGTTGGTGTTGTTTAGCACCATTTTTGTTGAAGAAATAAAATGCGATATGGCACCTCTTATGGGTTCTACAGCATCGTTTGACAAAGGTGCTGCAGAACACCTTTAAAGATATGGTGCTACATAGCACCAAAAGTGGTTCCCCTGTGATTACGAGCTAAGAACCACTTTTAGTGCTATATGGCACTTTTTGCAGAAGAGATGCAGAGATGCAGAAGATGCATCTCTGTATGTGTATTTTTGAAATGCTTCATCAAAGTTGTTAAAGTGAGATGCTAATCGTGACTTTAAGCGTAGCTAATGATATTTGTATGAATTTCAATGAAGTAGCGTTAGCATACCTGAAGTGGCATCATTCATTCATCATTCATTTATTTAATTCACTGGAGAACATTAAGGTAAAGTCCCTCATGACCTTCAGATGTGTCATAACAGGGTAAATGTGGCTGCAGGTAAATTTAATAGATGGTTGGTTTGATTTTGGTGTACCAATTGGCTTTTTTTTTAAGCCACAACTGTGCTTGACCTTGGATGGTATACATGAAAACAGTGCTCCGTTCATGTCTGAATGTCTTATAATGGTAACAATATGGAACAATTTATATAATTTTTAAAGGAATGGTAAAAATTAAATCGTGAATCAATTCTGGATTCATTGGCCTTTACAATTAAAAGCAGCAAGGCAGCTCAGGCAGGTTTTGAGAACTACAAATTAAACTAAACTGAGTTAGATGAAAATCAGTACAATGATAACAAAGGGCAAATAATGATAAAGGGAAAAAATAGAAAATTAATGTATTCGTGAAGTTAATGTGAAATGATTAAATAAAAAGAATGTGGGGGAAAGTACGTGAAAGATTGACAATGAAAAGTTCTAGAGAAGTGTGATGGAGAAGAAGGATGAAGCGATAGGAATGGGGGATATTTTTAGAGCAGCATTACCCTCCTGTTTCCTGCTGCCTCACGTGCAAGGCTAAATATAGATTGGCTGTTGGCGACTGAGACCTGAACAGAATACAAAACAGTACACACACACACACACACCTCCAGCACACACTCATTCATTAAAACAAGCTCATCAGTGTCAATCTGAGCAATAACGGAAGAAGCAAGACCACAACAAGATCACAGAGAAGATGTGTGGGTGTTTTTTCTATCTTGTGCTGTGAATTACTCTTTTAACAAGGTGAATGTGTGTGGCTCTAACTGTTGCATTAAGTCTTCATTTACATCCTCTGTAAAGACTGTCCAACTCACTCCCTTAGACTCTCAAGTGCCAGATTTGTGCACTGGATCAAGCTGAATATTGTGCTTGTTGATAAGTTTTCTGTCTGTATAGGTGTATAGTTTTTAGTAATTAAAAAAATGTGATACATGAACTGCACTTTTGAGAAATATAATTAAAATTATCTTCACTAACATCACATGTAAAGTTAATGCATATTGGCTTCTAAAAAGTGGTGTATTTTAATCTACATGGAGAAGGTCGCCCCCTCATGGACAGCGTGAAACACAAAACAAGTAAACAAAACAATATAACAACAAATATGGGATATTAGTCTACAACCAAGGCACTACTGAGACAAATAAAAGCAAAAACTTAATAGTGTGTTACTGATCTTTTAAAAATAGATTTAATTTCCATTTAGTTTAATAAATGATCATAATTAATACAAAACGTTAATAAAAAAAAATCACTTGGTTCCACTAAAATAAAACAGAACACACTTAACTTTTTCAAGTTTTATTTAATATTTTGACAATTTCAAAATGTACTTTTTTTTTTTTTTTTTACATTAAGTGAAAATCCAAATCTGTTAGATATTTATCATTTCCCCAATTTAAATTATTTGGTAAGTGGGATTTGGTTTTCCGCCATGCTAAACCACAACCACAGAGACTGTTTGCAATTTTTTTTTTTTTTAACTTGTCACTCTCATTATCTCCCCTGGCATACTGGCACACTCATTGGATGTTTGCTTTAAAGCAAGACAGAGAAGATGTCTGTCCTTTTGTCCTGTGTGTGTCTTATTTGTATTCTGGAGTTAGAGGCATTCTTGTGTCCTGTCAAGAGGGATAAGTCCTGCATGTTTGGATCCTGTATTTTTTTCCTCCAGACTGCTGGGAAAGTCATGAACTAACTGCAAAGGTGTTTGTTTTGTTCAGGTGTTCCTACATTAGCTTTGACCTTTGAACTCTGAAGCTCCTGGACCTTGACTAATATTGTGGAGGGTCTGGGCTGTGACCCTGGATCTCTGAAGCTCCTGGACTGTGACTCTAATGTGTGAACTCTGAGGGTTTGGGCTGTGACCCTGGATCTCTGAAGCTCCCGGACCTTGACTAATATTGTGGAGGGTCTGGGCTGTGACCCTGGATCTCTGAAGCTCCATGACTGGACTCTAATGTGTGGAGGGTCTGGGCTGTGACCCTGGCTCTCTGAAGCTCCTGGACTGTGACTCTAATGTGTGGAGGGTCTGGGCTGTGACCCTGGATCTCTGAAGCTCCTGGACCGTGACTCTACTATTGTGAAGGGCCTGAGCTGTGACCCTGGCTCTCTGAAGCTCCTGGACCGTGACTGTACAATTGTGGAGGGTCTGAGCTGTGACCCTGGCTCTCTGAAGCTCCTGGGCTCCTAATGTTGTGGGCCGTGACTCTAGCTCCTGGATGTTGTGGAGGGTCTGAGCTGTGACCCTGGTTTTCTGAAGAACCTGGACAATGACTGTGACACTGTGGAGAAAAGTTCATGGTCTAAAGTTAAACATTTAGTCAAGCAAAGGTACATATTTGTAAAAAAAAAAAAAAAAAAAAAAAGAACACTAAGATGTTCCATAAGTTCTCAGTTTGTGAGAATGTTTTTTTTTTTTAATTGTTTGTTTGTCCTGTCTTTAATAACTTTTTCCCCACAACATTTACAGGGGATGAACTGCTTTAGGCAGTTCGCACCTACCTTTTTTTTTTTTTTTTTTTTTTTACAACTTAGACATTTTTCTGGACATTTTAGTCAAAGTGGTGGTTCTAAACAGATGCTCCAGAAGATGCAAATCAGTGAAATTGTTAACATGTTTGTAAAGCTTTAAGTTTTGCTTTAAGACCCCATTGTGAATTATTCAGTGAAATTCTTCTCCTCACCTGGACAAATAAGGACATTTCCAGCTCTACTACTTTGTGCTACATAGAAACCTGGATAACTAATCTTTTCTGGACAGTAGATTACATCTGCCAGGCTTCCAGCTGTTCAGAGCTTTCCTCCTCAAGTCTATGCAAAATGGAAAAAACAACATGGAGCAACAACATCCAGACTCTGATATTATTCTCTGGGACTTTAAAAGAGCAAACCTTTCCCTTGAGCTGCCCAAATACAGAGAGGACATTACGTGCCCCACCAGAGACAGAAACATTGCTACACTACAATAAAGAACGTATATTGTTCAGTTCCCAGAGCAGCTTTTGGACTCTCTGATCACTGCCTAGTTCATCTTCTCCTGACCTACAGGCAGAAACTTAAATCTGCCAAGCCTGCAGTAAGGACTGTAAAGAGATGCACCTATGAAGTAGAGAAAGATCTACAAGACTGTTTTGAATCCACTGATTGAGTGTTTTGGCTGCAGCCACTGATCTGGATGAGCTCACCAATACTGTGACATCCATGCCAGTTTCAGTGCACTGGTAAGAAGCTAAGAGAAGCTACTCTGAAAAGCTGAAAGTTTTCAGTTATCAGTGTGGAAAAGACATAAAGACATCACCAAATACAAGACAGAAGATTAGGAAAGCTCTTGGTCCAAACAGTGTCTCATCCACCTGTCTGATAGTCTGTGCAGACTAGCTTTCACCCATCTTCACCCAGATCTTCAACAGATCTCTGGAGCAGTGCAAAGTAATTTCCTGGTTAAAATGCTTCACCATCATCCCCATCCCAAATAATCCAAAGATCACAGGACTGAATGACTTAATGTCAGTGGTCATGAAGTCATTTGAGAGCCTGAAGAATATTATTGGACCCTTGCTAGAACCCCCTTAAGTATGCTTATTGAGCAGACAGGTTAGTGGGTAATGCAGTCAACATGGCACTGCATTACATCCTGCAACACCTTGACAGACTGACTACTAGCTTATTAAATCAGGGGGAACTTCAAGTGAATATTAATTCAAAGAGGTCCTGCTGACAAAAAGAAGTTTGGGAATCCTTGCATTACATGTAAATATGAAATGACAATTTGTTGTTTTTAATGCATTTGAAGGACCTTCTAAAGATGTGATTAAATGACTCACTGAAGAAAACATGTAATCTTGTAGCCAATAAAAAAGTAGCTGCAATCTGATTACAAGCATTTTATAATGTAATATCTAATAACAAGTACATTTTGAAACCTGATTACTTAATATAGATTACATGTAGTCAGTTACTATCCATCATTACCTACAATCATACATTGTGTGTGTGCATTTTATTAGTAACCCTTACATTGTAAGTCCTCCTCGTCCTCATCATTGTCTTCCTCATCGTCCTCATCATCCTCATCTTCCTCCTCCTCCTCTTCCTCCTCAGATGAGAAATCAACCCCAATGTATCTCACTATGGAAACCAACAGTAATTTAAATTGTTCATTTAAAGAGAAATTTTATAACAATCACATCTATATGTTACATGATGCACATCTAATATTTGAACATCAGCAGTTCTTTACCTCTACTAGATATCTTTCCTATCGTCTCTTTGCAGAAATCCTCAACTTTCTTTTGTAGCAGAGAGACAGACTTTCTAACATCATCATATTGAATGCGAGTTTTGATGGCAATCTCGAAAAAATTTGTAGATTTTGGGGGAAACAGGAAATACCTGAAACTCTGCAGACAAACAACAGTCATAAAATAAAGACAAAAAGTATCTCAGCCGACAAGATATCAACCATCCAGCATTTATATCACTATACTGTTCTACTACCTGTAGGAAAAGGATGTGATGCTCTGTGTGTGAAAGCTGCTTCATTTCAGCATCTTGTCTCTTCAGGTCATCAATCTCCTGCTTCATTTGCTTCATGAGTTTTTCAGCTGATCTCACTACAGTCTTTTCCCGAGATTCAATCAGTTGAGTCACCGTAGATCGGCTTCTCTCAATACAGCGGATCAACTCAGTAAAGATCCTCTCACTGTTCTTTACTTCTGCCTGCGTGGAGCGCTGTTAGGACACACATCACAGTCAGCTCTTACTGCTGTTGCACATGGACTGTGTATCTTGTTGCCACGTGGCTCATCACTGATTGGAACAGAGTCGACATGTAGCCAACTCACCTTATGAGTCTGCACAACCTCTTTCAGCTCCTGGAGATCTTTCTCTCTCTGCTGGATTCTGTTTTGGAAGTTTTTTTGTGTTTGTTCCAGATGTCTCTGTTAAAGAAATTGTTGAAAATGTAATGTTAAAATATACTTACTAAAAACTGAAAACCAGTAGTTAAATATAAATCCTAAAATACAGCTTTAATCTACACATGCTGATTTAAAAACACGCTGTCACATCCTTTTTGTAGTGAAATATAATGATAACCTATAGCCTATCTTTACTGTTATCTAAAAAGTGCCTCTTGGTTTTTTTTTTGTTTTTTTTTTACAAATGCACAAATATTAAAATATTCTTAACCCAGAAAGAGTGAAGCAGCTTTTCATTTTAAATATGTGAAATGCATTTTTTATTGCTAAATAAGTAATGGAATTTGATTTATACCTGTTTTTTTGTCCTCTCTTCTGTAGCTCTTACAGTTTTGTGGTTTTTGTGTTCATCAACTGTACACAAGTAGCAAATACAGCGCTGGTCAGTGCGGCAGTAGATTTCTAATTGTTTACCGTGTTGAGGACAGATCATCTGCTGGAGTCGTCCAGTGGCATCGATCACTTTGTGTGGATTTCCCGAGCGAAATTCTTCATGACGTTCAAAATGAGTCTGACAGTAAGATTCCAGACACACCAGACAGGACTTGACGGCTTTGTGTTTTCTTCCAGTGCAGATGTCACACTCCACATCTCCAGATCCAGCAGGAACAGCAGCTTGGAGTTTAGTCTTCTTCAGTTTCTCCACCATTTCAGCCAAAATGGTGTTTTTACCTAAAGCAGGTCTTGGAGTGAAGGTCTGTCTGCACTGAGGGCAGCTATAAACTCCCTTCTGATCATCCTGATTCCAGCAGCCGGTAATACAGCTCATACAGTAACTGTGTCCACAAGGAATGGTCACTGGATTCTTCAGTAGATCCAGACACACTGGACAGCTGAACTCATCCTGTCCCACTGAAATATTGGCTTCTGCCATTTCACTGCATATGAACAAGAGAGACAGACACAACAGCTTAAGTTGCAGGTTCTTACAGCTGAAGAGTTGAAATAGTTTCCTGATTATTTGTGTAAGTGACTCATGCAAAAAGGTGTGTCTGTGGGGTGTGATTTCAGAGAACTGGAAAGTTAACTAATAGGGGAACTAAAACAGATAAGAGTGCAGTGCTATAAAGGTGCTCAAACACCATTTATTTGTTTGTCAGCTTGTCAAACAGAATGATTCTGCAAAAGTAGGCCAGTGACCTTTAAAATCTGCAAGTCTTTGTGAGAAATTCAAGGCATTTGATATATCAGAGCATTTTATATAGACATTGCAGGAATATTCAATATAATGTTTTTATGTGGAATCACTCAATGGCAGTATCAAGAAAGGTATTATGTTATTATAGTTCAAATTGTTAAGACTTTCATAGTCATTCTCATTATTTTTTACATATATTATTTTTCTGCCAAAATTTCAAAATGTTAATTTTTCTCTTTTTTATGCGTAATGTGATTTGCAAAGAAAACCACAGTTTTCCTGTGTCAGAACAAAGATGTTGTTGTAATATAAGCTATAATAACGGGACAGTTTTGAGTGTCAGTGTTTGTCTGGAGCTGCTGTGCTTGCTTGTATATATACTCTTCTGTGCTGTATGGTAATTGTTCGTTTTTCATTCGTCATTTTCGCTTTATTTTTCGCCGTCTCTGTTGTAACAGAAGACCGGACCATAACAACAGGATATCAGCATGAGTCAAACGGACCCGTTTCAAGAGCTCGTGGACGCTTTGCGCCGAGCACACTCACCCCACAAACACCGTCACCGTCACCTGCTGCCGCTTCCGCATCCACTTCTTCCACTCCTCCACCTGCCATTCACGCCAGTCCCATGGCCAATCCAGCGCCCTACTCAGGATCGGCGGAGGATTGCAGCGAATTCCTCCTGCAATGTGAGTTGGTCCTGGAGATGCAACCGCATCTCTACCCCACTGATACCACAAAAATAGCGTTTATCATCTCTCAACTGCAAGGAAAGGCTCTTCACTGGGCAGATTCTCTCTGGACTCAGAAAGGTTCCGTGGTCAAGTCCTATTCCTCCTTCGTCGCCCATTTCCGTGAGGTCTTTGGAAAACCCCTAGCTGATTCATCTATCAGTGAGAAACTCTATAATTTAAAGGTGCCCTTGATTCAAAAATTGAATTTACCCTGGCATAGTTAAATAACAAGAGTTCAGTACATGGAAAAGACATACAGTGAGTCTCAAACCCCATTGTTTCCTCCTTCTTATATAAATCTCATTTGTTTAAACGACCTCCGAAGAACAGGCGAATCTCAACATAACACCGACTGTTACGTAACAGTCGGGGTGAACGCCCCAATATTTGCATAATGCCAGCCCACGTTCCCAACAATTATCAAAGGGATTACACAAGGGCAGCCAGTATTAACGTATGGAGCTGCACACAGCCGAATCATCAGACTAGGTAAGCAAGCAAGAACAACAGCGAAAAATGGCAGATGGAGCAATAATAACTGACATGATCCATGATATCATGATATTTTTAGTGATATTTGTAAATTGTCTTTCTAAATGTTTCGTTAGCATGTTTCTAATGTACTGTTAAATGTGGTTAAAGTTACCATCGTTTCTTACTGTATTCACGGAGACAAGACTGTCGTTATTTTCATTTTTTAAACACTTGCAGTCTGTATAATGCATAAACACAACTTCATTCTTTATAAATCTCTCCAACAGTGTAGCAATAGCCGTTAGCCACGGAGCCCAGCCTCAGATTCACTCAGAATAAAACTTTTAACATCAAAATAAATACTTTACTCACATAATTCGAAGCATGCATACAGCATGCATGACGAACATCTTGTAAAGATCCATTTGAGGGTTATATTAGCTGTGTGAACTTTGTAAATGCGCTGTAATATAGTTGACAGCTCGTGTGGCAGGAAGCTCGCGTCTTAAAGGGGCGGCGTCGAGTGTAAATCAGTGCATAGTTAATGATGCCCCAAAATAGGCAGTTAAAAAAATTAATTTAAAAAAATCTATGGGGTATTTTGAGCTGAAACTTCACAGACACATTCAGGGGACACCTTAGACTTATATTACATCTTTTAAAAAAAAGTTCTAGGGCACCTTTAAAACAAGGATCCAAATCTGTGACTGATTATGCCTTGCAGTTCAGAACGCTAGCAGCTTGCAGTGGATGGAATGAACAAGCCCTCATCACCTCGTTTCGTCAGGGGTTGGAACCCAGAGTGTGGTTGCATCTCGCTGCATACGAGGATTCCATCGGCCTCGAATGCTTCATCCAACTCGCCATCCGCGTAGGCACTCGTATGCAGTCGTGTCTCGAAGAGCACCAGGGCCAGCCACTTCCCAACATCCTCCTCCATCGGTCCGAACCGTCAGCTCTCCAGAACCAGCCAGCGAACCCATGCAAGTGGATAATTCACATCTCTCACCCTCCGAACGTCAAAGAAGGCTGACCCTGAATCTATGTCTATATTGTGGTGCTCCTGGGCATGAAATCTCCGCATGCCCAATCCGTCCTCCTCGACCAATGGTGAGTGCCATCATTCCCTCCATTAAGAAGATGAAACCACTCACTACTGTTGTAAACCTTACTGCTGTTAACGTATCTGTTCCAGTGGTGGCGCTCCTCGATTCAGGGTCAGCAGGAAACTTCATCTCAGGCTCCCTCTGTCGACAACTCAAACTCAAAACCTCGCCCTCTCCGACTATCTATCAAGTCCACTCCATCACGGGCAAACCCCTGAGCCGTAAAAGGATCAGCCGCTGTGTGGGACCCCTTCAGCTCCGTGTGGGTATTCTACACGTTGAGGACATCCATCTGCTGGTTCTGGAGGATTCCACCGCTAGCGAGCACCACGGCGAGATCCTGAAGTGGGGCGAACAATGCTTCTCCAATTGTTTCTCCGAGTCTCCAGTTCTCAAATCTCCACGTTACAAGAAGATCTCCATCTGCACTACCTCCATTGAAAGCCCCATAGAGAAACGCTCCATGGACATCCCATCCTGTTACGCCCCCTTCAGTGACGTCTTCTGCCCGCAACGAGCCTCCAAGCTACCTCCACACCGGCCATGGGACTGTGCCATCGATCTGTTACCGGGTGAGCCAGTGCCTAGGGGAAGGATCTACCCCTGTCAGTGCTGGAGGAGAAGGCCATGGAGGAATATATCGAAGAGGCCCTTAACCAAGGATACATCCGCCCGTCTACTTCCCTGCTGCTTCAAGCTTCTTCTTCGTGGCAAAAAAGGATGGAGGCTTGCGGCCCTGCATCGATTATCGCTCTCTAAATAAAATTACTGTCAAGTTCCGGTATCCACTTCCTCTCGTCCCAGCGGCCCTGGAACATCTCCGTGGTGCCACTGTGTTCACGAAGCTGGACCTCCGCAGCGCGTACAACCTCATCCGGATACGCGAGGGGGACGAGTGGAAGACCGCCTTCGTCACGCCCACCGGCCATTATGAATATCTGGTTATGCCCTATGGTCTAGTCAACGCCCCCTCCGTATTCCAGGATTTCATTCATGAGGTGCTCCGGGAGTTCCTCCACAAGTTTGTACTGGTGTACATAGACGACATCCTCATCTACTCCCGGAGCCTGGCCGAACATCGCCACCACGTTGCGGAGGTCCTCCAACGCTTACGGCAATTCCATCTATTCCTCAAGGCAGAAAAGTGCTCATTTCACCAGCCCTCAGTCCACTTCCTGGGATACTTCATAGATCACAGTGGCATCCGGATGGACGAGGGGAAGGTAGAAGCCATCAAGTCCTGGCCCATTCCCACAACCATCAAAGAACTCCAACGTTTCCTAGGTTTCGCCAATTTCTACCGCCGCTTTATCAAGAACTATAGCTCCATCGTCAATCCACTCACTAACCTCCTCCGTCATCAGCCCAAGTCTCTGTCCTGGTCCGAAGATGCCACCAACGCCTTCGAAGCCCTCAAGAGTGCCTTCACCACCGCTCCCCTCCTCGTCCACCCTGACCCTGACCTGCCATTCGTCGTGGAGGTGGACGCCTCCACCACAGGAGTGGGAGTGGTACTTTCACAGCAGCAGGGGCAACCAAGTAGACTCCATCCATGCGCCTTCTTCTCCCGCAAGCTCAACCCGGCGGAGGTCAACTATGACATTGGTGACCGCGAGCTCCTGGTCATCAAGCTTGCTCTGGAGGAATGGAGGCATTGGTTGGAGGGAGCCAATCACCCTTTTCAAGTGCTAACCGACCACAAGAACTTGGAATACTTTAAAGCTGCCAAGAGACTTAATCCCCGTCAAGCTCGCTGGGCTATGTTTTTCTCCAGATTCGACTTTACAATCTCCTATCGTCCAGGCTCCAAGAATATTAAGGAGGACGCCTTATCCCGTCTCCACGCTCCAGATGAGAAGAATGAAACTCCTGAGACCATCCTCCCAAAGTCTATCTTCGTGAATCCCATCCAGTGGTCAGAAGAAAATTTGCCCTCCTCCAATGCCTCCTCCTACGCTCCGCCGGGTTGTCCCCAAGGTCTCCAGTACATCACCCGGACACGACTCACTCCACTTGTTCACGCAGCTCACTCATCACTTGGCACTGGCCACCCGGGGGTCAATGAGACCCTCTCGCTGCTTAAAGAGCGCTTCTGGTGGCCCAACATGGCCAGGGATGTCAGAAGGTACGTGCAGGGCTGCAGGGAGTGCACCATCTCCAAGAGCCCTCGTCATCTACCAGCCGGCAAGCTCAATCCTCTGCCCGTTCCTGAGCGACCGTGGTCACACCTGGGAGTGGATTTCATTACGGATCTCCCAGCATCAGACGGTCACACCTGTGTCCTCGTAGTAGTAGACCGCTTCTCCAAGGCCTGCCGTCTCATCCCCCCTGAAAGGTCTACCTACTGCCCTAACCACAGCAGAACTCATGTTTAACCACATCTTTTGATATTATGGAATCCCCGAAGACATCGTATCAGACAGAGGGCCCCAATTTATTTCCCGTGTCTGGAAGGCCTTCTTGTCCCTCCTGGGTGTGACCGTCAGTCTGTCATCCGGATACCATCCTCAGACGAACGGGCAGACGGAACAGAAGATCCAGGAGATCGGCCGCTTCCTGCGTACCTTCTGTCACGGCCACCAGGACTCCTGGAACCAGTACCTGGGTTGGGCCGAGTACGCACAAAACTCCCTCCGACAGCCGGACTATGTGATCCTGGACTAACACCCTTTCAGTGCGTACTCGGCTACCAACCCCCACTGTTCCCCCTGGGACGGGGAACCCTCCAACGTTCCTTCAGTCGACTACTGGTTCCGGGAGAGCAAGAGGGTATGGGACTCAGCTCACCACCAACTGCAGAGGGCCCTGTGCAGACGCAGGATGACAGCAGACCTTCGGCGCTCCAACGCTCCATCCTACCAACCGGGGCAGAAGGTCTGGCTGTCAACCAAGGACATCTGGCTGCGTCTGCCCTGCAAGAAGCTGAGTCCTCGCTTCATTGACCCATTCACCATCACCAGACAGATCAACCCTGTCACGTATCGTTTGCAACTCCCACCTCAGTACAAGATTCATCCAACCTTTCATGTCTCGCTTCTAAAACCTCACCACCCTTCTGTTTCTCCCTCCACAGAACCTGACGTGGCAGCCGCTGAGCCCCCCCTTCCACTCATCCTGGATGATGGAGCGGCATACGAGGTTCACAAGATACTGGACTCCCAGCGCCATGGTGGTCTTCTGGAATATCTAGTCGACTGGGAAGGCTACGGCCCCGAGGAACGCTCATGGGTCCCTAGAAACGATATCCTCGATCCCAATCTTCAAGCATTCCACGTCAGCCACCCGGACAGACCTGCCCCACGCCCAAGAGGTCGACCACCACGACATCGGGGTCCTCGGCCCTCAGGAGCGGGCCGTGGGAGGGGGGGGTACTGTCACAGACACGTCAGGTTCCACCTCCCTCCAATACCCACGCACTCAATCACCAGAGTACTAATCACCGCCACCTGCACATCATCAGCACTGCAATCACCACCTCCTCAAAAACCCCACACTCACACACAGTCACTGTCCGGTCTCGTTTGTACTACAGATACATGTGTACTTACCTCAAGGACTCCAACTTGCTACTTACCTGTCTCCACCGTCTCCAGTGTCTCCTGTGTTCCTCGTGTGCTTCTCCAACTGTGTGTGAGTGTTCCCAGTCTTCAGTCTCCAGCGTGTTCATCCTGATTCCTTCTACAATCAACAAAAGGACAGTATCACTATTCTACCATCTCTTCAACTTCAGTAATTGCCATATACTCACCCTTTTCTCTGCTGATATCAATAAATATACTTTACTTGCTTTTACATCTCCCTCCACGCCGTCTCTGTTGTAACAGGAGCAGGGGTGTGTTTGTTTTGGATATCAACAGTGTTTCTCAGAAATCGCTTACTACACCTTTAATCTTTACATAGCTTGATGTTGATCTTACTGAACTGCTGCTGTGGTTCCCGCCGGTTTCATTTCATGTATGCCGCAGCTGGGAATGGCTGCTTCCATTAACCCAGACACAAACAGAACTTAAGCAGAGTTAGGCAACTCATTTCTGAATGAGTTTGTTAGGGAGTGCAGTATTTGCTGATTGAGCGCAATCCTGTGTGAGAATCCTGTTTTAACCTCAGTCCCTTACAAACAGTGAAGATCAAGAATAATTGTGGCTCCTCCACTGCAGTGTTGCTCAAGTGGTTTTTGCTTCAGAACAATTTGAAAAAATAAAATGTTAAATAAGTATATAAGTAAAGAGTGTATAAATATATTATGATTATTTATTTAATTTGCCACACAAATTACCAGGGGTGTGCTGATCTGATACTGGTATCGTTATCGGCTTCGATACTGCCGTTGTTTTCCGGATCAGGTATCGGTCAGAGGAGACCGATCCAAATCCGATATTGTGTGTATACTATTCTGTTATTTTTAAGCCCCACAAAAGGCACAACATCATTATAAAGCACCATAGAGTTTTTGTGCACTAAATTCCAAGTGTTCTGAAGCCATTCCATAGTTTAATGTGAGGTACAGATGAATATTTAAAGGGTTAATTCACCCAAAAATGAAAATTCTGTCATTATTCATTCCACAGCTGTAAGACCTTCGTTCATCTTCCTAACACAAATTAAGATATTTTTGATAAAATCCATCAGTTCAGTGAAGCCTGCATTGCCAGCAAGAAAATGAATACTTTCAGATGCCCAGAAAGCTACTAAAGACATATTTAAAACCGTTCATGTGACTACAGTGGTTAAACTTTAATGTTATGAAGTGATAAGAATACTTTTTGTGTGCCAAAAAAACAAAATAATGACTTTATTCAACAATATCTAGTGATGGTCGATTTCAAAACACTGCTTCATGAAGCTTCGAAGCTTTACATATCTTTGTTTTGAATCAGTGGTTCAGGGCTGATATCAAACTGCAAAAGTCACGTGAACCATTGAAATTATGAAATGTTTCGAAACACTTAAAGCGTAATGAAGCCTTGTTTACTGAACTGATACATTGGTTTTTTTGGCGCACAAAAAAGTATTATCGTCACTTCATAACATTAAGGTTGAACCACTGTAGTCACATGAACTGTTTTAAATATGTCTCACAGAGCCATCGGATTTCATAAAAAATATCTTAATTTGTGTTCTGAAGATGAACGAAGGTCATACGGGTGTAGAACAACATGAGGGTGAGTAATTAATGACAGAAATTTAATTTTTTTGGGTGAACCCTTTACATTTTTTTTGTTAAAATTCAAGTTCACCGCTGCAACTGAAAGTCATTCTCCGTTCAGCATTCAAACTGCATGTCATGTTCGTTTAAGACAGTCAACTCAATGAAACTCTCTCCAAGATGATTTAATGTTCCTATTATTATACTTGGTCAATACTCAGAATTTTTGGTACCAGACCGGATCTTTAAAAAAAAAAAAAAATCAGTGTATCCCAACAAAATTACCACCTCTATAAAATACACAAACCATCCTGAGGTGGTGTATCCAGATAAGTGGTATGGGGTGGACCCCAAATCTAAAATTTCCCTTGCCACCTCAGGTGCAACCTTAAATCATAGTGGGAAGCAGACAACTTGTGAAGTGATGATCGATGCCTGATGTAGAAATATCATTCTCTATTAGTCCCATTGACAGTCATTATATGAATAAAAATGACAACAACAAACGCTGAGACATTTTATCAAATTATCATATTTCATGTTCTGCAGAATAAAGACAGCTTGTTTGAGATGAGCAAAATAAATGAACTTGGTTGTTTCAATAGTACATAACTTTAACAGAATACTACAGAATACTACCATTTAACAGAATTTAACAGAATACTACCATTCAAAAGCAAGATTTCTGTTCATTTTTAGAAAGAAATTAGTACTTTTATTTAGCAAGGATGCATTAAATGGATCAAAAGTGACAGTACAGACATTTAAAATGTTACAAAAGATTTCTATTACAAATGCTGTTCTATTGAAGAAATTTTAGCAAAGAATCCTAAAAAAACGTATCACGTATCAGTACAGAATTGAAATGATTTCGTTTTACAATATTACTGTTTTTCTTCTTTTTTTTGATAATCAATGCAGCCTTGGTGAGCATAAAGGACGTCTTTCAGAAACATAAAAAAAAAAAAAAAAAATCTTACAGACCCGAACATGTTGAATAGTAGTGTAAAATATTTTGACATTACCGGTATTTTGCATTTTAAAATAGAGTCAGTAATTAAACCTTCCTCATTATTAAACAGCTGACCTATTACTCAATCAAATGTTAAATATACATTTTTTTCTATACAAAAATATTTATAAAACTTTACATTTGTTAATAACATTAGTTACCTATACAAATGTTAACATAAACATTTACAAATACATTGTTATAAACAAAAGTTGTATCTGTTAAATAACAATGAACAGTTGTAGTTTTATTAACTAAAGTTAAGATTTTGTTAACAAAGATTAAAGGGATAGTTCACCCAAAAAGTGAAAATGATCCCATGATTTACTCACCCTCAAGCCATACTAGGTGTATATGACTATCTTATTTCAGATGAACACAATCAGAGATCGATTTATAAAAATATTCTTAGTCCTTATAATGGTTGTGAATGGTAGGCCAAATTCTAAAGACAGAAAAAATTGCACCCATCCATAAAAATAAGTCAATCCATACGATGAATCCATTGATGCTGTGACGAAGCGGGAAACAGGTTTGAATCCAAATGCAAGCTTTATTTAGATAAGAGCGTAGTCGTGCAGGCCAGGTCAAAATAGGGGTAAACAGGAACAGCAAGGGACAGGCAGAATCGTGGTCACAGTACAGGCAGTAGATCAGGGCAGGCAGATATCACTCACAGGTCAGGAAACAATACACAGTCCAAAGGTATGCAGCAGAGAATCATAAACGCCATCAATTAATATGGTTTTTCATTGGGTTTCAGAAGTTATTTGGCCTTGACAATATGTGAAAAAAACTTTATCAAGGCTCTCTTTGAGCACTGAATCAGAAGTGTTGCTAATTGTTTGTTAAAGACTGTATTTGCGCTGTGACGCAGATAGCGTGAAGAATCTGAGCCGTCAATTTGACTCAGAGGGTCTGGTCTCTGTTCTTGTTGAGAGTAAACTTTGGTAATTTGAAGTGCACTGGCCTCGACACTGTGGAAGAAAACCCGTTTACACCAATGACTCATCAATGACAAACTATCAGATATTCAGTCAAGCATTAATTAAAGCTGCTGAGTTGTTATAAAAAACCAACAAATGACACATTCCATGAGTTCTTAGATGAAATAGTGACCATATAAATAAATGAAATTGACTCTTAACTGATGATGTGTACATAATAGTTTGCCTATGTGACGACCCCTGCTGTCTGTTTTCGGAAATGCATTTCGCTTGTGAATTACTTCGAAGACACCTGTTCTGGGTTAGACACCTTCAACTGAACCAAAGGAAGACTTGGGTTTTGGACTTGGCGTTTGCTTTGTGTTTGATTATTTTCACATTTTCACTTCAACACTACATTACATACACAGTCATGCACCCTTCGGTACACACTGAGACATTGTTGTTATTTTTATTTGTTTCGTCTTTATTATTTAGTGTTACTTTTTCATGTAGTTAATAAAGATTCTTTGAGCCTTAAACTTTGGTTTGCGTGCGTCCCTTGTTTTGTTGCTTCCCTTGAGCCTGGGTTACATGAGGATAAATGCAAATTTTAATAATAAATGTTTTTCATATATTCTGTGATCACTAACTGCTTCTAATGAGCATGGATAAATAGTTTTAGAAATAAAAAAATAGTTGATATAGTCTGTCTCTCTCTCTCTCTCTCTCTCTCTCTCTCTCTGTGTGTGTGTGTGTGTGTGTGTGTGTGTGTGTTCTTTATTAGTAACACTTACATTGCTTCACCTTATCTTCAGAAATGGGAATGGTCGCATTGTTTTGCACTATGGAAACCAAAAGACATCTAAAGTATGATGTTCATATAAAGAGTATAATGTATCATGTAATTTATCTCAAATTTTTGAACCACTTTACCTCTATCAGATATTTGTTTTGTCTCCTTTGTGCAGAAATCCTCGAGTTTCTCTTTTAGCAGAGAGACAGATTTTACTACATCATCATAGATGAGAGAACAGGCAGTGATTCTGAACTCTGGCAAAGAAAGTACCGGCATGACAAACCGTGCACGGAAACTCTACAGATAAACAAAGAGAAACAACAAAATCATCAAATAAATACAAATGAAGACACACCGTCCTGTTTTTCCTCAAGCTCAGTTACCTGCAGGTAATGAATGTGATCTTCTGTGTGTGAAAGCTGCTCCAGCTCAGTGTTTCTTCTCCTCAGGTCTTCAATCTCCTGCTCCAGTTGTTTCAAGAGTTCTTCAACTCGACTCACAGCAGCATGTTCCTGATCTCTGATCAGCTGTGTCACCTCAGAGCGGCTTCTCTCAATGGAACGGATCAGTTCAGTAAAGATCCTCTCACTGTCCTCCACTGCTTTCTGTGCAGAGCGCTGTCAGGACACAATACACACTGAGCTTCAGTGAGACTGGCACTAGGATCCTCTCTGATTAGAGGAGAGTCTCACCTAATTATATATTTCTGAAACAGAAATCAAATTCAGGTCTCCCAAAGCACTGTAGTGTTACATCAGAGCAATGTCCAAAAAGCTATATCTCTGATATCATGACAGGTTATCAAACTCACCTTATGAATCTTCACCTCCTCTCTCAGGCTCTGGAGTTTTTTCTCTTTGTGCCGAATTCTCTGCTGATAGTTATTTTTATTTTTCTCCAGCTGTTTCTATTGAACAAAGAAATAACAGTGCTAAGAAATGTTCAAACAGAAATGTATTTTTATATTAAATGTTATTTTATATATATTTTTTCTTTACTGACTACCAACATATGCTAAGTTTATTACAAAGCACTATTTATGTAACAGTAAGAAAAATCGGTTACACTTTAAATTTAGGTTCATTAGTTAAACATTAGTTAATGAAAATACAGTTGTTCATTGTTTGTTCATGTTAGTTCACGTGCATTAACTAATGTTAACAAGATTTTAATAATGTATTAGTAAATGTTGAAATTAACATTAACAAAGATTAATAAATGCTGTATAAGTGCATTATTAGTTCATGTTAACTAATGTAGTTAATTAATGTTAACTAATGAACCTTATTGTGAAGTTCTTTTTTAATGAATGGATAAGCAACAGGTGTGAATTGATTTGCAATTAAATCTGAATCATACAGACAGTTCACTTGTGGAATGATTTTTATTTATTTTTGGCAGTGGTTTCTCACTAAGTAAAACCACTTTAGTTTTAGTTTTACATGGTAAGATGGGGTGAGCTTCTCAGTGATTTTAGTCCCATCTGAATGTTCCTTCTCAGTAATCATTATGGACAATGTCAGTAATAATTATGGTGACTCGACTTTTATCTTCAGTAAAATGGTCCAAAATAATTACTTCAGGTAATACTAATCCTGCCCGAATTTAAATGTCTGTGATTGCTGATGTTTTGTTATCCTAATGCTACTCTTCTGTTTTTTCACCTACCTGAGCTAACGTTTGCTCATCAATTTTCAGCATGCTTTCAAGCCAAATGGCAAAAAACAAACAAACAAACAAAAAATGTCTAGATTTCACTGCTCACTTATGCAAGTTTATTATAAACAGCCACTTCTATAAACTTGTGAAGTTTAAAATAAATTAAAATTATATTAACAAATAATAAATTAAAAGGCATATACATCATACATGATGCACGCAAGCATAGCACTTGACCCTCTGTAACCCCCACATCTAGAAAACACACACTCCCACCTCTGTAATAAACAGGGAGATGTTAGTGCCGTCTGAATCGGTACATGAAATCAGATGTTGAGTGATAAAACAAAATGTCAAAAACTCAAACGTCGCTTAGAAAACTTGACCTGTCCGAATAGGGCTATTGTTTTATACTTGCTGGTGTGCTTCTAGAGACTAACAACCAACTCTTGCTTGTATATACTCTTGATTTCAAATATCAGCTGTTTCTCAAATCACTTACTGCATCTTAATTATATTTATTATCTTTTTATTACAAGCAAAGACATGACTGGATGAAAATTTCAACAGAATACAATGTTTTTTAATTATTTACTAATAAAAAATAACTAAAATAATGTTTTAAAAAATAACATAATTAGATACTCAGAGGATACAATTTAGTTAATAGGCTGCAGAATCAGCAGATGCCAGTCAGCTGCCGAGTAGTAAATTGTGTGATTTCTAGCAGATTTTGTGTTACGGATCTATCAGCCTGTGCCATCTAGAGTTTCATGGCTGAACTATATATGTAATACCTGTTTCTCTGTCCTCTCTGCTGTAGCTGTTACAGTGTCATGGTTTTTGTGCTCATCTATTGTACACAAGTAGCAAATACAGCACTGGTCAGTGCGGCAGTAGATTTCCGTGTTGAGGACAGATCATCTGCTGCAGTCGTCCAGTTGCATCGATCACTTTGTGTGGATTTCCCAAGCGAAATTCTTCATGACGTTCAAAATGAGTCTGACAGTAAGATTCCAGACACACCAGACAGGACTTGACGGCTTTGTGTTTTCTTCCAGTGCAGACGTCACACTCCACATCTCCAGATCCAGCAGGAACCGCAGCTTGGAGTTTAGTCTTCTTCAGTTTCTCCACCATTTCAGCCAAAATGGTGTTTTTACCTAAAGCAGGTCTTGGAGTGAAGGTCTGTCTGCACTGAGGGCATCTGTAAACTCCCCTCTGATCACCCTGATTCCAGCAGCCGGTAATACAGCTCATACAGTAACTGTGTCCACAAGGAATGGTTACTGGATTCTTCAGTAGATCCAGACACACTGGATACATGAACTGGTCCTGTCCCACTGAAATATTGGCTTCTACCATTTCACTGCGTATGAACAAGAGAGACGGACACAACAGCTTAAGTTGCAGGTTCTTTCAGCTGTAGAGAATTCATTTCCTGATCATTTTTCTTAGAGGCTCAAAGTGCAGAATGGTGTGTCTGTAGGGTGTGACTTCAGAGAACTTGAAAGTTAACTTTTTTTCTGAAAGGGAAATTGAAACTATAGATAAAAGTGCAGTGCTATAGGCAGCCAATAGATGTGCTCAAACACCATTTATGTGTTTGTTTGTCAGCTAGAGCTTGTCAAATCATAATGACAACACTGTAGGCCAGTGACCTTTGAAATTGGTGTGAGAAATACAAGGCATTTGCTATATCAGAACATTTGATATAGACTGCAGCAATATTCAATATAGTGTCAATGGCAGTATTAAGAAAGGTATCAAGGTTATTATAGTTCAAAATGTATACAATAATTGCCATAGCCAACTTACCTCAGAGTAGGTTTTCCTCAGCATATCACATTACTTTTGAATAAATTCCAGTATGTAAGGCAATGACTGAAGGAAAGTGAAAATACAGGGAACCCAATAGTAATTAATAAAGAATTATTAGATAATTCTGCAGGAATTAGCCTAGAACCTGAAACAGTGTACTAAAGTGAAGATTCAAGGAACCCATTAGTAATTAATAAATAATTAACACATAATTCTGACCCAACACTGAAAAAATACAGAACATGCGCACAAAGTAGTTTTTTACCATACAGAAAAAAATTCTGAACAATCTGTAGTAATGAGTCATTTTCGGTTCATTAGTTAGGCTACTTCATAGTTATATTTCTTAAACATTAATTAGTAGATAATTAATAGTAGTTCTTCAGGAGCTATGACAGAATTAATTAGTTATTGTTTAGCTAACTGTTACTTAACATAATCATAAAATTCTATTACATACTGATTAGTTAACACATCTTGCTTAGTATAGTTAACAGTAGTGACTTAAGTGTTAATGAAGAATTACCTATTAGATCTTCAGTAATTCATTATTAGTTATGCAGTAAGTAAGAAACATTATTCTAAAGTGTTACCCTATAATTGTCACAGACACGCCAGGCTCTACCATCACCCAAACACAGCGCATGTCATCACCCGAGTTCTAATCAGGCACACCTGCATCTCATCAGCAGCAGCACAAAAGACACACGCACTCACACAGTCACTGTCCGGTCTCGTTTGTACATGGTCTTACCTGTATGCTTACCTCAAGGACTCCTTCCAAGATACTTACCTGTCTCCAGCGTGTTCCCAAGTCTCCTTCATTGTTCCTCGTCTTATGTGAGTTCCACTGTGTCTTCTCAGCTCCAGTCTGTCATCTGCCTATGATATCTGCAAGAAACAAGTATCAATCCAGTATCCATATCTGTCATCTGACTAATCTGCCATCACTTACCTCTCACTGCTCCTGGTTTTTCAATAAACTATATTACCTGCATTCCAGTGTCTCTGTCCCCTTCTGTATTGTAACAATAATTTACTAATTTAATTTAATATTTCTGCCAAAATTTCAAAATGTACATTTTTCTCTTTTTATGCATAATGTAATGTGCAAAGAGAACCACAGGTGGTTTATGTTTCACAGAACCAAGATATGCTGTTGTTGTAATATTAGCTATAAAAACAGGACAGTTTTGAGTATCATTGTTTGTTGAAGCTGCTGTGCTGCTAGAGACTAACAACTAACTCTTGCTTGGATATACTCTTCTGTACTGTATGTTCATTTTTTTGTTCTTTATTGTCATTTTCTTGCCATCTTCGCTTTATTTTTCAGGAAGCATCATTTTGCTTTGCTTCAGATAATGAGACGACACCCACTCTTGCATTGCGTATTTGTCCATTTTGGGGGTGGAGCAGGGCTGTGTTTCAAACATCAACAGCGTTTCTCAGAAATCACTTACTACACCTTTAATCTTTACATAGCTTGATGTTGATCTTACTGAACTGCTGCAGTGGTTCCCGCAGGTTTCATTTCATGAATGCCGCAGCTGGGAATGGCTGCTTCCATTAACCCAGATACAAACAGAACTTAGGCAGAGGCTTTCTGAATGAGTTTGTTAGGGAGTGCAGTATTTGCTGATTGAGCGCAATCCTGTGTGAGAATCCTGTTTTTTCCTTACAAGCAGTGAAGATCAAGGATAACTGAACAATTAGAAAAAAAGTAAATAAATATAAATAAATATATTATGATTATTTATTTAATTTGCCACAAAAATTACCAGGGATGAGCTGATCCGATACTCTGTATCATTATCGGCTCCGATACTGCCATTCTTTGTCGGATCGGGTATCGGTCAGAGGAGACTGATCCAAATCTTTTCTGTGTTATTTTTAAGCCCCACAAAAGGGCTTAAAAATTAAAAATACTTAAAAATACTTGGACAATACTCAGAATTTTTGGTATCCAATCAGATCTGGCGTGTCCAAGAAAGACTGGTTTGGGTGTGACTGTGACTGTGACTTCAGGAATCTGGAAAGTTCACTTTTATAAAAGTGTCTAGGTTATTGTAGTTTAAATGTAAAGCCTTTCAAAGTCAATATTTGGTTGGTTAGCGTCAGAAAGTTAGTCCCTCTTGGTAGATGCTATATCCAGAAAACCAGTAAAATACTGCGGTAAAACTTTAATAATAAATCTTTGACAATGAGAAACATGCCAATTTCACCAAATGTGTAGTGCGTCCTGTTTTTTCTGATTAGAACCAGAATCACTTATCACTTTTTCAATTAATGGGTCAAACGGCTTTACCCAGGTGAAAAAAAAAAGTACATTTCTATAATGTACTCAAAGTGTTCTATTTTCGTGCACTGATTAATATACTGAATGTACTATCTCTGTATTTAAAAAATGTATTTAGTTACCACTTATAGTACATTTAGTTTACTACAAGTGGTAACTAAATACATTTTTTAAATACAGAGATAGTACATTAAAAGCACATTTTAGTTCAGATTTCATGCTGTCTCAAAACAGCACAGTTGAGTACACTTAGATGTTCTTAAGATTATCTTAAGAAGTACTAAAGAAGAATTTAGTATATTAAGTACAAAATTATTGCACGAAAATAGAGCACTTTAAGTACATTATTGGATTTTTTTTTCCACCTGGGTACAACAGGTGTGAATCAATTTGTGATTCAATCTGAATTATATGGACCATTCACACATGGACTGAATGGTTTCCAGTGCGTTCTCATGTAAAACACTGGATGACACTTCATAATAAAGAACAGATCACAGGTGGAAATTATAAAGTTTTTATTATCTCATAATGCTATAATAAAAAAAAACATACTATTTTTTTGTGTGTGTGTGTGTGTGTGTGTGTGTGTGTGTGTGTGTGTGTGTGTGTGTGTGTGTGTGTGTGTGTGTGTGTTCAGTAACCTCAATAACAAGCCGAATCATTTCTCCAAATAGAAAGAACTGGATTGATCAAAAATTCAAACAGAAAAACCCCCACAAAACAATTATTTGCTAAAATTAATTAAAATATTGTTGTAATTTACTGCCCCACTACCAAATCTTTATAATTACAGATAAAAACATATCATTTATCCACTGTGTCAGGTGTCAGTGTTAAGGTGCAATATTGCCACCTGAGAGCTCAACCAGGTACTGGCACTGGAGTATTTACATGTCACGATATCATAAGCGTCCTATTCATTTTAAATATTGTGGTTACCGCCAATACCGGTATAATCGTCACACCCTAAATAAACACAATATCGATATTTAATGCTTTAAATATCACAGTTATCGACAATATCGGTATATTGCTGCACTCCTAATTGATACGGATTTGATATCATTGAGTTAAAAGCTCTTTTTGAATCTGATAATGATTCTGGTATCAGCTGTGACCCTGGCATTGCAAATGGGTTTGGTCGTGACCTTGGCATTGCATATGGGTTCGGTCGTGACCCTGGCATTGCATATGAGTTCGGTAGTGGGACTGGCATTGCATATGGTCTCAGCTGTGTGCTTGGCACTATAAGGGGGTTCGGCTGTGTCTCTGTTATTGTGAAGGGACTGGTTGGTAATCCTAGCCTTTGGTATGGACTGGGTGGTGGCCCTGAAATCGTGACCAAGGAGCACGACTGTGGCACTGTAAAGGAAAGCAAAGATATTAATGTCAAACAGTCAAGCAGTAATAAAAGCTTTGAAAACAAACCACTGACATATTTCATTACAGTTATTAGCTTGAATTAGTGACAATGAGGAAAACAAACAAAGATTTACTCTGAATTTGTGTACCAGCTGGTTTAGAATATTGTACATCTATATAGCTTATACTGTAGATTTGAATAATCACATGATGAAAACAAAATTGAAGGAATGATGAAAAAAAATTAATGAAGAAATCAAAAATAATTTTGTGCATTTTATTAGTAAGACTTACATTGTATGATCTCCTCAGTAGTGGAAATGATCTCAATGTGTGTCACTATGGAAACCAACAGACATTTAAAGTATTATTTTTATGTAAAGAGAAAACTGATAAACTGATGTGTAAAGTCTTAGGTTTGTTAGATGCTTCACAGTATATAATATATATATATATATATATATATATATATATATATATATATACACACAGGGCCTTAAAATGAACATCCACCAAGCGCCAAATGCTAGTAAAAATCTGCGTTGGCGAGTATATGCTAGAGTGTCACTTGCCAGCTGGCCAGTAACATTGTATGAACATGAACAAATGTGAACGACACTCAGGACAGCGCTGCATCGTAACGAAAGCTTAAGATTTGACAAGAAGAAGATTTGAAAGGGAGCTCATTTGTTTTGCGCAGTGTGCGGAAAGTTTTGTGCAAGCACACATCCGAGCGCTCGCCCAAACAACCGTGTCAGACAGAGCATGAATACTAAACTGAGCTCTCGTTCATGTCTTCTTGCAATTTAATGGACAAATTAAAAAAAAAATTGTCAAAAAAAATAGCGAGTATCCTAGTAAACATAGTCGTTATACAGGTCATTTTCAAGCCCCTTATAGAGTGCCCCAGGGATGACGCATTTTTGTAGGCAAAACCCGGAAGTGAGTTAGCATTTTAGGACTTCCGGTTCCAACGCCGTAAAGTCTATGGGTTTTTTGAATGGGTTTTTGCTAAATCGCCTGAAATAAGGTCTGTGGTAAACAAAGCCTCTAAATACTTTCACGTTTTGATCTATGACATAAAACACACCAGTTATAACCCACTTGTGATTTTTTAAACTTTTACTGTGTCTTAAAATCGGTGGTTGCTAACAAATTGCTAAAAGGGACTACTTCCTTTGGCGGGGACTTTAGACGTCATCATGACAAACAGGACATTTTGACAGCATTTCTCATGAAAAAGTGGATAAGTATTCATAACAGCACAGATCATAATCAGCGAGCATGTTTTCTAAATAAAGTTTGAGGAAGCTTGGTGGTGACGACGTTGATCTGCGACTGGTGTGCTGTAGTCTGTTTATAACCTACTGTTAGCTTTATCTGACTACTTTATTTAGGCTTCAAAATGTATAAATGTTGTGTTAACTTGTGAAGATTATCTTGATAGACAAAACGTGTAAGTGTCATAACCCTTTGTTAAACACAGAGCTTATTTTCTGCGATTTTCCAAAAGTCTATGGGAAAAATGCATAGGGAGGGAACCCGTGCCCCGCTAACTTCCGGGTTGGCCTACAAAAACACGTCATCCCTGGGGCACTCTATTATGACCTATATTTACGTTTTAAAGTCATGCACCCTCTAGCCGGCGTAAAAAATAATGACAGTATCGTGTTACGTCTGACTTCATGAAATGACGTATGACTGTCGTTACCGATCAAAATGCTTGTTCATTTAAAGGGTCATGAAACCCCAAAACACTTTTTTTGAGATGTAAACAGATATGTATAGGCTGCACATCATTGAAAACACTAAAGGTACTCATTAATGTTATTCATAAGTGAAAAATAGTTATTTTTGCATTTTTCAGAGCGATTTCTGTCTTCCAGTTTGAAAAGCTGAGTCGGAGCAACGTCACAAAATCTGACGTCATTGTGTACTTTCGGCCCAAGTATGGGCATGGTCGAACATGCTGACGCAGACCGTTTCGAGCGATTCTCGACATATATTCATGACATAAAGCTCATTTAATCCAATCACTGCGCTGTAGTATATGCATAAGATTATAATTGCGGTATTATGCATGAGGAAGTATCACTTTTCTCGCCTCGGTCTATTGTCATTCACAGACATATCGTTGGTGTTCGTTTCTTCAGTTTTCCTGCGACGTGACCAGAGCAGAGGTTTGTGTGCATGTGGATTATATATATATATATATATATATATATATATATATATATATAAGATTTCCAAACATTCCTTCTGAATATTACTTTATATATTCCTTCTCCATTACTTTACCTTTATCAGATATCTTTTTTATCTCTTCTTTGCAGAAATCCTCAATTTTCGTTTTTAGCAGAAGGACAGATTTTCCCACATCATCATATAAGAGGTGCGAACTGGCAGTGATTCTGGGCACAACAGTGGTTTTGGGAGGAACAGAGCAAGACTCGACACTCTACAGAAAGTCATTAGAAAAGACAACATTAGAAAAGAAAGACAAACAGCATTAAAATGAAGACAGAGAAAACTGTCTTATGTTTTTCTCAAGCTGTTACCTGCAAGAAATTAATGTTGTCTGTGTGTGAAAGCTGCTCCAGCTCAGTGTTTCTTCTCCTCAGGTCTTCAATCTCCTGCTCCAGCTGTTTCAAGAGTTCTTCAACTCGACTCACAGCAGCATGTTCCTGATCTCTGATCAGCTGTGTCACCTCAGAGCGGCTTCTCTCAATTGAACGGATCAGTTCAGTAAAGATCCTCTCATTGTCCTCCACTGCTTTCTGTGCAGAGCGCTGTCAGGACACAATACACACTGAGCTTCAGTGAGACTGGCACTAGGATCCTCTCTGATTAGAGGAGAGTCTCACCAGACAATGAAATGTTTCTACCAGTATAGTATAGCCAACTCACCTTATGAGTCTTCAGAACATCTCTCAGCTCCTGAATATCTTTCTCTCTCTGCCATATTCTCTGCTGGAAGTTTGTTAGTGATTGTTCCAGATGTTTCTGTTGACAAAGAAATAATCAAAGAAATGTTCTTCTTAATAAAATCAGTTCTTTTTTGTTCATAAATAAAAAGGATTTCTTTCTTTTATCCTCAATAGGAAGATATGCTACACACATATAGTGGGATCATCTGTGTCTGAGGTTGCACATTATTGACTTCTGTGAATGGCAGTCAATGGAAATACGCCGTTTTCAGTGCAGATCCTCATTCCTTACATACACTGTAACTCAGACAGCTTCAGGAAGTCAACAAAGTCTTTGGAATGCACAACACACACGAAAGTAAAGTAATACAAAACAGATTCACAAACGCCATGTAAATGAGTAGTTTAGCATGTTTGATAGCATTTTTATTATTAATGTCAAGAACATTTCTCTGGTCCCCGCTGCCCTGGAACAGCTACATGGAGCTCGTATCTTCTCCAAGATGGACCTGCGGAGTGGGTACAACCTCATTCGCATTCGACGGGGGGATGAGTGGAAGACTGCCTTCATCACACCATCTGGCGTGATCGGGAGATACCTCCGGTTATACTGCCACCAGAACCAGGACAGCTTACTGTCACTGAGACACAGCCAACGCTCACCAACACTCAAGCATCATCACCAGATCTCCTCACTCTGCCCACTCGTTCCCTTTCCCCAGAATACTAATCACGAGCACCTGCACCTCATCACAGACACTATAAGGACTCATGGTTCCCACTTCTCATTGTCTGGTCTCGTCATACAAACCTGGACTCCTTACCCGCAACTTACCTGTTCATCCTGTTGTTGTCACCTCTTCCATCCACAAGCACAGCACCCACAGTCACAGACACCATCATGCACGCCATCTGCCAGGCACTTCTTCATCACAGCCTGTCCCATCCGGCAACCACGTCCCGCGGTAAGTTCCATCCACTTACCCGCTCAAACTGCTTCTCTTACCAGAACTACTGTCCATGTCCTTAATGCTCATAACTGTTTCAGCGCAAGCTCTCCTCGACTCCGGGTCAGCTGGGAATTTCATCAGCAACGAAATTCTCCAGAAACTGAATGTACGCCGTAAACAATGTCAGCAGGATCTTCATATACAAACCATCCAGGGAAAGCTGCTGGGGCATGATGGCATCAGACCACTGACGCTCCACATTGGCTGCCTACACTCTGAGGATATAACGTTCATGGTGCTGGAAGAATCCACCGCTGACATCAACCTGGGACACCCTTGGTTAAATCAACACCAACCACAAGTACAATGGAACACGGGTGAGATACTTAAGTGGAGTAGGGACTGTTTCTCTAAATGATGTTTTATTAACAAAATTCGGGAGGAGCAAGTTCAGATAATTAACCTAATTAGCACAGGTGGAGAGCATTCAGTTAATCAACTCAATCAATGTCAAAAGGTATAAATTCAGCAGACTGACTTCTGTTCATCTGAGAGTTTATCAGCATCCCTCCTCCACCCCATCTCCTCACTTATAGTTCTATCTACTTTTACCACACCGGGGGGAGTGCTCTGGGTTCGGGCCAAAATTCCGAGCTCGGAGCCCTCTCCCCGGACAGCACACCAAATACGCAAAACTTTACTCCATTTAATTATATGGATATGTGAACTCGTGAACTGTTTATCTTCTGTCAAGAAAATCTCTGCGAAGTTCCGATCCTCCTCTGCCAACGATTCCGAAGTTCTTCCTGTTTTCTCCACATTGATTGAAAGTCCTGAGACGGATCAGAAAACTGAAATCCCTCCTGCATATCGGGCATTCCAGGATGTGTTCAGAAAGCGGTTGGCAACGCAACTACCACCTCACCGGCTATGGGAATGTGCCATCGACCTGCTGCCTGGGGCTACTCTACCCAAGGGTAGAGTTTACCCATTGTCCATCCCAGAGCAAAAGGCCAGGGAGGAGTACGTCCAGAAAGCCCTAAAACAACAGTTCATTCAACCATCTACATCACCTGCTGCTTCAAGTTTCTTCTTCGTGGCCAAGAAGGACAGAGGCTTGAGGCCATGCATCAATTATGCCATCTCAATTCCCAAATGCTGAAGTTTAGTTATCCCCTTTCTCTGGTCCCTGCTGCCCTGGAACAGCTACATGGAGCTCGTATCTTCTCCAAGATGGACCTGCGGAGTGGGTACAACCTCATTCGCATTCGACGGGGGGATGAGTGGAAGACTGCCTTCATCACACCATCTGGCGTGATCGGGAGATACCTCCAGTTATACTGCCACCAGAACCAGGACAGCTTACTGTCACTGAGACACAGCCAATGCCCTCCAACACTCAAGCATTGTCACCAGATCTCCTCACTCTGCCCACTCGTTCACTTTCCCCGGGAATACTAATCACGAGCACCTGCACCTCATCACAGACACTATAAGGACTCATGGTTCCCACTTCTAATTGTCTGGTCTCGTCATACAAACCTGGACTCCTTACCCGCAACTTACCTGTTCATCCTGTTGTTGCATCCTTGTCTCCTGTGTCCTGTTCTTCATGTTCTCTGTGTTCACCATCCATTCCTGCAAAGACATTACCAAGTTTACCCATCAGCTAAGTGTCTATTTGATTTTGCTTGCAACTCTACTTACCATTTTGTGTGTCATCACCTGTGTTTGTGTCTCTGTTAATAAACACCTGTTATCTACATCTCTGTCTCTGTCTGAGTCTGACACATACTAATGCCATTCATGAAAGAAAGAAAATTCAATTATATGTAACAAAATTAGGAATATATATATATAAAAATGACAGTCTCCAGGTTGGTTTCTGATATTTTCCCAAAAGCCATTATTTACCCCATTAATTATAAGGATTCCAAAAAAAAAAAAAAAAAAAAAAAAAAAAAATCCAGAAGATCTGACAATTATTTAGGGGGGAAAATATGTTCATATTGTTAGGCTTAGAATTTTAATTTCAGTGATAACTAAGAATATTTCAAAAGCCCTTATTTTCACAAAGCATATCTTTTATGAGAGACATATGAAAATATATAAGTATAATGTTGTTGTGATATATATATATATTATACACATACATACAGTGCACAGCATAAATGAATACACCCTCTCTGAACAAATACAAAAGATGTATTTTCTTAGGATGTCATTAATAGCCATAAATAAGTAAACCTGATTCCAAAAAAGTTGGGACACTGTACAAATTGTGAATAAAAAAGGGATGCAATAATTTACAAATCTCAAACTTATATTTTATTCACAATAGAATATAGATAACATATTAAATGTTGAAAGTGAGACATTTTTAAATGTCATGCCAAATATTGGCTCATTTTAGATTTCACAAGAGCTACACATTCCAAAAAAGTTGTGACAGGTAGCAATAAAAGGCCAGAAAAGTTAAATGTACATATAAAGAACAGCTGGAGGACCAATTTGCAACTTATTAGGTCAATTGGCAACATGATTGGGTATAAAAAGAGCCTCTCAGAGTGGCAGTGTCTCTCAGAAGTCAAGATGGGCAGAGGATCACCAATTCCCCCAATGCTGCGGCCAAAAATAGTGGAGCAATATCAGAAAGGAGTTTCTCAGAGAAAAATTGCAAAGAGTTTGAAGTTATCATCATCTACAGTGCATAATATCATCCAAAGATTCAGAGAATCTGGAACAATCTCTGTGCGTAAGGGTCAAGGCCGGAAAACCATACTGGATGCCCGTGATCTTCGGGCCCTTACACGGCACTGCATCACATACAGGAATGCTACTGTAATGGAAATCACAACATGGGCTCAGGAATACTTCCAGAAAACATGTGTCGGTGAACACAATCCACCGTGCCATTCGCCGTTGCCGGCTAAAACTCTATAGGTCAAAAAAGAAGCCATATTTAAACATGATCAAGAAGCGCAGGTGTTTTCTCTGGGCCAAGGCTCATTTAAAATGGACTGTGGCAAAGTGGAAAACTGTTCTGTGGTCAGACGAATCAAAATTTGAAGTTCTTTTTGGAAAACTGGGACGCCATGTCATCCGGACTAAAGAGGACAAGGACAACCCAAGTTGTTATCAGCGCTCAGTTCAGAAGCCTGCATCTCTGATGGTATGGGGTTGCATGAGTGCGTGTGGCATGGGCAGCTTACACATCTGGAAAGGCACCATCAATGCTGAAAGGTATATCAAAGTTCTAGAGCAACATATGCTCCCATCCAGACGTCGTCTCTTTCAGGAAAGACCTTGCATTTTCCAACATGACATTGCCAGACCACATACTGCATCGATTACAACATCATGGCTGCGTAGAAGAAGGATCCGGGTACTGAAATAGCCAGCCTGCAGTCCAGATCTTTCACCCATAGAAAACATTTGGTGCATCATAAAGAGGAAGATGCGACAAAGAAGACCTAAGACAGCTGAGCAACTAAAAGTCTGTATTAGACGAGAATTCCTATTCCTAAACTTGAGGAACTTGTCTCCTCAGTCCCCAGACTGTTGCAGACTGAGGGGATGCCACACAGTGGTAAACATGGCCTTGTCCCAACTTTTTTTCAAGTTGGGACGGAGATGTGTTGATGCCATGAAATTTAAAGGGTTAATTCACCCAAAAATGAAAATTATGTCATTAATGACTCACCCTCATGTCATTCCACACCCGTAAGACCTCCATTCATCTTCGGAACACAGTTTAAGATATTTTAGATTTAGTCCGAGAGCTTTCTGTCCATCCATTGAAAATGTGTGTGCAGTATACTTTCCATGTCCATAAAGGTAATAAAAACATCATCAAAGTAGTCCATGTGACATCAGTGGGTTAGTTAGAAGTTTTTGAAGCATCATATATAGATTTTGGTCCAAAAATAATAAAAAATGTGACTTTATTCAGCATTGTATTCTCTTCCGGAATCCTTTCCATTGAATTGATTCCATTGAATTGATTCCATTGAATCCTTTCATCTGTCGGCATTGGTAATGCACTTTTACGTCATTGTTTTTGGCGATTAGGACATCCGCGACATGCACACTTACGCACCATTTTAAAAAACAGCTTGAATACAGCGTGCGTCTCCCTCAGACTGTAAACGAAACTCTGGCGCACCAGATAACACGTCAGCAGCGTCTTACGTCAGCAGTGCGCTGCGGTTCACTGAACCTGAGTCGTTAACCCGGATGAACAACAGACCCGGAAGAGAATACAATGCTGAATAAAGTCGTAGTTTTTGTTATTTTTGGACCAAAATGTATTTTAGATGCTTCAAAAACTTTTAACTAACCCACTGATGTCACATGGACTACTTTGATGATGTTTTTATTACCTTTCTGGACATGGACAGTATACCGTACATACATACATTTTCAATGGAGGGACAGAAAGCTCTCGGACTGAATCTAAAATATCTTAAACTGTGTTCTGAAGATGAACGGAGGTCTTACGGGTTTGGAACGACATGAGGGTGAGTCATTAATGACATCATTTTCATTTTTGGGTGAACTAACCCTTTAAAATCAAATTATTTTTCCCTTAAAATGATACATTTTCTCAGTTTAAACATTTGATATGTCATCTATGATGTATTCTGAATAAAATTTGAAAGTTCCACATCATTGCATTCTGTTTTTATTCACAATTTGTACAGTGTCCCAACTTTTTAGGAATCGGGTTTGTGTAAATATATACATTATATATACACAAACACAAAAGAATGAAAAGTGGTTTATATATATATATATATATATATATATATATATATATATATATATATATATTTTTTTTTTTTTTTTTTTTTTTTTTTCATTCTAATGTTTGTGGTTTGTTAAAAAGTAATATTTTAACTCATACTAAAACATACTAAAAGCAAAAACTCTGAAAAACAAAACATAAAGACTCGTCTAATGTAAAAGGTAAATGATAATACGTTTTCCGAAATTAATATTTGAAAGATTTATCATAATATTAAACAATCATGTTTATGTGCATAACTTTATTAATATTGATGGTCCATTTTGTCATGTCATCACCAGCACACTGCCCTATAGCTTTAGTTCACCCTCCTCCTCTATTTGCCAACAACAACAAAAACGAGCCTCTTCTTGGTGCACAAATATTAATTATTCTTAAACCAGAAAAAAAGTGAAAAATTTTACTTACTACATGCTAAATTATAATGACAAATAAAACAACATTTTAACAACAATAATAAATATTCCAAGACAGCAATTATTGTATTTACCTGTTTCTCTGTCCTCTCTGCTGTAGCTGTTACAGTGTCATGGTTTTTGTGCTCATCTATTGTACACAAGTAGCAAATACAGCACTGGTCAGTGCGGCAGTAGATTTCCAATTGTTTACCGTGTTGAGGACAGATCATCTGCTGCAGTCGTCCAGTTGCATCGATCACTTTGTGTGGATTTCCCAAGCGAAATTCTTCATGACGTTCAAAATGAGTCTGACAGTAAGATTCCAGACACACCAGACAGGACTTGACGGCTTTGTGTTTTCTTCCAGTGCAGACGTCACACTCCACATCTCCAGATCCATCAGGAACAGCAGCTTGGAGTTTAGTCTTCTTCAGTTTCTCCACCATTTCAGCAAACACCACATTCTTACATAAGGCAGGTCTTGGAGTGAAGGTCTGTCTGCACTGAGGGCATCTGTAAACTCCCCTCTGATCACCCTGATTCCAGCAGCCGGTAATACAGCTCATACAGTAACTGTGTCCACAAGGAATGGTTACTGGATTCTTCAGTAGATCCAGACACACTGGACACATAAACTCATCCTGTCCCACTGAAATATTGGCTTCTGCCATTTCACTGCATATGAACTCAGATCAAACAGCAGCTCAACAATGACTTACACTGCAGGTTCTTTCAGCTAAAGAGTTGAAATAGTTTCCGCATTCTGTATACATTAGACATGCTCAAGGAAATAAAAATACCTGTTTTGTAAGGTGAGGGAACTGGTTTCAGGGAACTGGAATGTTTTCTCTGGAAAGTTTTGTGTATTAAAAGTGAAACTGTGATACTGCAGTGATAGAGGCAAACAGTAAAGGTCCAAAACACTGCTTTCAAACCATATTCTACATCTGCAAAAGTTGGCCAGTAATATTTGATTTGAGATATTTAGACTTTAGATGTTATGTCCCTGTGAGAAAAGTAGTGTTTTGTGATGCGTCTCTAAGCACCTTTACCTTATTTTTATTATTCTCAGGTTAGGTAAGTGTCACGTAATGCACACAGACAAGGTGTTAGGATCCAAGCGCAGCTTTATTATATAGGGTAATCCAAAGTTGTAAATCCAGAAAAGAGGCAAGGGTCAAACACCAAGGGAAACAGTCCACAAAACACAGAAAACCAGGGATACACGGTGCACATAACACAAAACAACGAACCACAAACAAAGGCAGAAACAACTGAGTATAAATAGACAGACACTAATGAACATAACACAAGACAGCTGGGTGCAATGAAGGGGTAATGAGTCCAGGAGTGGGTTATGGGAAATACAGTTCACAAAAGGGGTGAGGAACAGTCCGGGTAGGAGTGCCCTCTAGAGGCAGACAAGGGCACTCCCAGTAATGATCATGACAGTAAGAAAGTCAAGTCTGACCTAAATTATAAGCATTTTAAAAATACTTACAATCAGACAGAAGACTTCTCCGTGGTCTGTTCAGGCTCAACGACTTAAATTAATGCCACATGAGTCCGAGTTTAGTTATAAAGTTATAAGTTCATTTATTTATTACATTAGTATTACTAGCATTACACATATTCTACTAACATTCTTTACAAGTGTTACAGTAGAGACACCGGAGACAGATGTAAAAGCAGTTTGGATGTTTATTTGAATAATCAGCAGAGCAACAGGTAAGTGCAATAATGGATATGATGAACTTGGAGATGAAAGAGAGGTAATACTGTCCTTTGTTTGTATTGCAGATGCAGGTCAATGAAGATGTTGGAGCTGGCAGACGGGAACACTCACACACACAGGTAGGTAGAGACACGAGAAGACCAGGAGACGATGGAGACGATGGAGAGTATGGAGACAGGTAAGTATCGTTTTGGGAGTCCTTGAGGTAAGCATACAACTTGTGTATAACGAACGAGACCGGACAATGTGTGTGTGTGAGTGTGGGGCTTAAGTAGTGCGGTGATGATTGTGATAATGAGTTGCAGGTGGCGGTGATCAGTACTCCGGTGATTGAGTGCGTGGGTAAGGGAGTGAGGTGGAACCTGACGTGTCTGTGACAGTACCCCCCCTCCCACGGCCCGCTCCTGAGGGCCGAGGACCCCGACGTCGTGGTGGTCGTCCTCGAGGTCGCGGGGCAGGTCTGTCTGGGTGGTTGGTGTGGAAAGTCTGTAACAGAGTAGGATCAAGGATATCATTCTTGGGGACCCATGAGAGTTCCTCGGGGCCATAGCCTTCCCAATCCACCAGGTATTCTAAGAGACCACCACGGCGCCGGGAGTCCAGGATCTCTCGCACCACGTAAGCAGTTCCATCGTCCAGGATGAGTGGAAGGGGGGGCTCGGCGGCTGCCACGTCAGGTTCTGTGGAAGGAAGAACAGAAGGGTGGTGAGGTTTTAATAGTGACATGTGGAAGGTGGGATGAATTCTTTTGTACTGTGCAGGAAGTTGTAGTCTGTAGGTGACGGGGTTGATCTGTCGAAGGATGGTGAACGGGCCAATGAAGCGGGGACTCAGCTTCTTGCAGGGCAGGCGCATCCTGATGTCTCTGGTGGACAGCCAGACCTGGTGGTGAGCTAAGTCCCATACCCTCTCGCTCTCCTGGAACCAGTAGTCAACTGCAGGAACGTTGGAGGGTTCCCCGTCCCAGGGGAACAGTGGGGGTTGGAAACCGAGTACGCATTGGAAAGGTGTTAATCCAGTAGTGGCTTGACGGAGGGAGTTCTGGGCGTACTCGGCCCAACCCAGGTACTGGTTCCAGGAGTCCTGGTGGCCGTGACAGAAGGTACGCAGGAAGCGGCCGATCTCCTGGATCTTCCGTTCCGTCTGCCCGTTCGACTGAGGATGGTATCCAGACGATAGGCTGACGGTCACACCCAGGAGGGAGAAGAACGCCTTCCAGACTCGAGAGACGAATTGAGGTCCTCTGTCAGAGACTATATCTTCGGGGATTCCATAGTGATGGAAGACATGGTTGAACATTAATTCCGCTGTGGCCATGGCAGTCGGTAGACCTTCCAGGGGTATTAGACGGCAGGCTTTGGAGAAACGGTCTACGACGACCAGAATGCAGGTGTGACCATCAGACTCTGGGAGATCGGTGACGAAGTCCACTCCCAGGTGTGACCAGGGTCTCTCAGGAACGGGCAGAGGATTGAGCTTGCCGGTTGGAAGATGGCGTGGGCTCTTGGAGATGGCGCACTCCCTGCAGCCCTGCACGTACCTTCTGACGTCGCTGGCCATGTTGGGCCACCAGAAGCGCTGTTTAAGCAGCGAGAGGGTCTCATTGACCCCCGGGTGACCAGTGTCAAGTGAAGAATGAACGGAGTGCAGGAGTGGAGTGCGTCGTGTCCGGGTGATGTAGCGTAAGCCTTGGGGCAACCCGGCGGAGTGCGTGAGGAGGCATTGGAGGAGGGTAAGGTCTCTTCTGACCATTCGATGGGGCTCACGAAGATGGTTTCAGGCAGGATAGGTTCAGGTTCGTCGCTCCTTTCCTCGGGAGCGTGGAGACATGAGAGAGCATCGGCTTTGAGGTTCTTGGCACCAGGGAGGTATGAAATGGTGAAGTTGAATCGTGAGAAGAACATTGCCCACCGGGCTTGACGAGGGTTGAGTCGCTTAGCAGCTTTCAGATACTCGAGGTTCTTATGGTCAGTTAGAACTTGGAATGGGTGGTTTGCTCCCTCCAACCAATGCCTCCACTCCTCAAGGGCGAGCTTGACAGCCAGGAGTTCGCGGTCCCCGATATCATAGTTCACCTCCGCCGGGTTGAGCTTACGGGAGAAGAAGGCGCATGGATGGCGCCAACTTGGATTCCCCTGCTGCTGCGATAGTACCGCTCCCACTCCGGTGGTGGAGGCGTCCACCTCCACGACGAATGGCAGGTCTGGATTGGGGTGGACGAGGAGGGGAGCGGTGGTGAAGGCCTTCTTGAGCGACTCAAAAGCTTCTGTGGCAGGTTGGGACCAGGACAGAGACTTGGGCTGCTTCCGGAGGAGGTTGGTGAGTGGACTGACAATGGTGCTGTAATTCTTGATGAACCGACGGTAGAAATTGGAAAATCCGAGGAAACGTTGGAGTTCTTTTATGGTACTTGGAGTGGGCCAGTTCTGGATGGCAGAAACCTTCCCCTCGTCCATCCGGATGCCACTGTGGTCAATCACATATCCCAGGAAGTGGACTAAGGGCTGATGGAACGAGCACTTCTCTGCTTTTAGGAAGAGATGGAACTGCCGTGAGCGCTTGAGGACCTCCGCAACGTGGTGGCGATGTTCGGCCAAGCTCCGGGAGTAGATGAGGATGTCATCAATATACACGAGAACGAACTTGTGGAGGAACTCCCGGAGCACCTCATGGATGAAATCCTGGAATACGGAGGGGGCGTTGACCAGGCCATACGGCATAACTAGGTATTCATAGTGGCCGGTGGGCGTGACGAAGGCGGTCTTCCACTCATCCCCCTCGCGTATCCGGATGAGGTTGTACGCGCTGCGGAGGTCCAGCTTGGTGAACACAGTGGCACCGCGGAGATGTTCCAGGGCCGCTGGGACGAGGGAAGTGGGTACCGGAATTTCACAGTTATCTTGTTTAATGAGCGGTAATCAATGCAAGGCCTCAAGCCTCCGTCCTTCTTGGCCACGAAGAAGAAGCTTGAAGCAGCAGGGGAAGTAGACGGGCGGATGTATCCTTGATTAAGGGCCTCTTTGATGTATTCCTCCATGGCCTTCTCCTCCGGTACTGACAGGGGGTATATGCGTCCCCTGGGCACTGGTTCACCCGGTAACAGATCGATGGCACAGTCCCATGGCCGGTGTGGAGGAAGCTTGGAGGCGCGTTGCGGGCAGAAGACGTCACTGAAGGGGGCGTAGTCGGGTGGAACTTCGACGGAGCGTTTTTCCACAGGAATTTCGATGGAGGTAGCGTTGATGGAGAGACTTGTGGAGAGAGGAGATCTTGGAATAGGAAGTTCTGGAAAACAGCCAGGGAAACAGTGGTCGCCCCACTTCAGGACTTCGCCATGAGATGTTGGGATTGTGGAGTTCCAGCCACGGGCGCCCTAGAACCACGTCAGCGGTGGATTCCTCCAGAACCAGCAGATGGATGGATTCAGTGTGGAAGATACCCACGTGCAGTTGAAGGGGTCCAGTAACGCGTCGAATCATCTTGCGGCTCAGGGGTTTGCCCGTGATAGAGTGGACCTGGTAGTTAATCGGAGAAGGCGAGGTCTTGATCCCGAGGTGTCGACAGAGGGCGCCGGAGATGAAGTTTCCTGCTGACCCTGAATCGAGGAGCGCCACCACTGGAATGGAAGCATTAGCAGCAGTAAGGTTTACTACAGTAGTGAGTGGTTTCATCTTTTGGATAGAGGGAATGATAGCACTCACCACGGGTCGAGGAGGACGGGTTGGGCATGTGGAGATGACATGCCCAGGAGATCCACAGTATAAGCATAGATTCAGGGTCAGCCTTCTCTGTCTTTCTGTGGGTGACAAAACGGGAGTTATCCACTTGCATGGGCTCGGGGGCTGGTTCTGGGGAGCTGATGGGTTCGGACCGACGGAGGAGAGGTGTAGTCTGTGGCTGGCCCTGGTGCTCGAGGAGACACGACTGCATACGAGAACCCACGCGGATGGCGAGTTGGATGAATCTTTCAAGTCCTAGGGAGTCCTCGTATGCAGCGAGATGCAGCCGCACATTAGGCTCCAGACCTTGTTGAAAGGTAGTGATGAGGGCTTGTTCATTCCATCCGCTGGTTGCGGCGAGCGTTCTGAACTGCAAGGCATAATCGTTAACAGTCTTATTTCCTTGTTTCAAATTGTACAATTTCTCACCAGTTGAAGAATCAGCCAAGGGTTTTCCGAAAACTTCTCTGAAATGGGTGACGAATGCCGTGTAGGATTTGACAACTGATCCTTTTTGAGTCCAGAGAGAATCTGCCCATTGTAGGGCCTTACCTTGCAGTTGGGAAATAATGAACGCTATTTTCGCCGTATCGGTGGGGTAGAGGTGCGGCTGCATCTCCAGGACCAACTCACACTGAAGGAGGAATCCGCTGCAATCCTCTGCCGATCCTGAGTAGGGCGCCGGTTTGGCCATGGGACTGGCGGTGAATACAGGCGATGTAGAGGTGACTGTGGAAGCGGTGGTAGCAGCGGTGGCTGGTGCTGGTGACGATGACGGTGGTTGAGGAGTGAGTGCTCGCCGAACTGCATCCACGAGCTCCTGGAAAGGGTCTTGACGGCTCATGCTGATAGTTAGCTGTTATAGTCCGGTCTTCTGTTACAGTAGAGACACCGGAGACAGATGTAAAAGCAGTTTGGATGTTTATTTGAATAATCAGCAGAGCAACAGGTAAGTGCAATAATGGATATGATGAACTTGGAGATGAAAGAGAGGTAATACTGTCCTTTGTTTGTATTGCAGATGCAGGTCAATGAAGATGTTGGAGCTGGCAGACGGGAACACTCACACACACAGGTAGGTAGAGACACGAGGAGACCAGGAGACGATGGAGACGATGGAGAGTATGGAGACAGGTAAGTATCGTTTTGGGAGTCCTTGAGGTAAGCATACAACTTGTGTATAACGAACGAGACCGGACAATGTGTGTGTGTGAGTGTGGGGCTTAAGTAGTGCGGTGATGATTGTGATAATGAGTTGCAGGTGGCGGTGATCAGTACTCCGGTGATTGAGTGCGTGGGTAAGGGAGTGAGGTGGAACCTGACGTGTCTGTGACAACAAGTAATTAAATAAAGTATAAGTATTGAAAAGTTCTTCAGTCAAGGCAATATCAGCTAAGGAGGCTTCATCAGCATTGGTTCTGGTGTCGGAGGTGCAGCCTCAGGTGTGAAGCAGCCCCCCCTGTTCTCTTCATGTTCCAGCCTTTTATAGACTATCTGACCACTTGATGTCATCTTCTTGGGAATTCCCCTCATGTCTATATATATAGAGGCCTCCTCTCTTTGTTCTGGACTCTTCTGCTCTGCTGCGTCCTGCGCTTCTGATCAAGACATCCTTCAACGGTAAGATTGCTTTTCTTTCTAATACATGTTATTTCCTTTCTAACCTAACATGTTACTAACAAATGCATTATAATAGCAGTTGTTTTTCATTCTTTAATAAGTGATTAGTACATGCAATAAAGGCATTACAATACCAGTTGTCTGTCATTCTTTAATAGTTAATATATATTTTAATAAAGCCGTTACAATACCGGTTGTCTTTCTGTCACGTCTGGCACAGAGACAAAAGGTTAGATCCATATGCTGCTTTAATGGGGTAATACAGAAACGTAATCCAAACAGGCAAGGGTCAAAATCCACAGAAACAGTCCATACAAAAACAAGAAAAACACAACGAAAACCAAAATGGAGAAACCAGAAACCATACATAAAAACACCATAACAAAAGCAGAAACAAACCGGGTATAAATACGCAGACACTAATGATGAAACACAAAACAGCTAGTGCAATGAAGGGATAATGAGTCTGGGAAGTTGTTATGGGAAATTAAGTCCAAAAGTGAAAACAAGAGTCCGGGTTGGAGTGCCCTCTAGTGGCTGATTAGGGCACTCCCACTATAGTGATCATGACACTTTCATTCTTTAATGGTTAATATATATGCTATTGGGCTCTTTTTCTTTCTACATTCTTTGATGTGATCACATCTTTTGTCTATATAAACAGCTATCAAATATTTTGTTTATATAAATAGTTATCAAATAAACAGCTATCATATAAACAGCTATCAAATCTTTTGTTTACATGAACAGCTATCAAACATGAACAGATATCAATCTTTTGTTTACATGATCAGATATCAATCTCTCACAAACAGATATCAATCTCTCATAAACAGATATCAATCTCTATTAACATGAACAGATATCAGTCTGTTTATTTGTTACTATTTTGTCTCTTATTTATTTCAATTAACATTTTCAAATTAATTTCTGTAGTTGTGTCTTTCTTTTTATTAATCTGTTACTCTTGCAGATAGAAAATGTACTTTCAGTATCAAAGTTGCATTATTCCAATGAGACAGGGCGTGGCTATCAACAACAGTAGACTCAAGTGATTTTATAGCCAGTAGCAAGAAATGTGTATTTCACAAGAGACTTTTAAGTTCAAGGTTTGGCTGGACGTTGGCCTGCTGGTAGATGCTTTTGCCACAGTACAATACTGATGTGTAATATTTTTACTGACAAATCCTTGACAAACATTTCTCTAAAAATTATATCAAACATGTGTCTTGTATTCCGATTAGAATCAGAACCAGTGATGACATTCTCTGACATCATACATGCCAGACATTTGAAGTCTGGATGTCCTGTAAAGAGCATATTCAGGGCTTTGCAGAGATACCAAATATTTAGAGGTTTCGCCATGACAACAACAACTTCTTGGTCATTAAATATGACTGAAAATGAAAATTAGCACTCTTATGGAAATATGATAATATTTTGTAATTATCATTTAAATTGGATTAATTTTCAAATTGTTTGTTATAAATCAACATCTCAGGAAAATATGGGGTTATATGGGGTTTCAAATCAAAATATGACTTTCTGTTATGAAACAGGACGTTGATTTCATATATGACCTCTGTAGAGGACACCAGGACTTAAATCATGTTATCAGGCATTTTAGGAGATACAACAAGTGAATAGGCAAAAAAAATTATATATCAATATTCCTATTAATTTATTACATATTATTATGAAAATGTTGTCAATTTTTACTCCCATTCTTTTTTCATTACATGTTGCTCAAAGAACATGTTAATATGCAAATTAGATACAGTGTGATGCATTGTATTGAGTGGGAAAATCCATGTATGACTATTTTACCCACATATTGCATAAAGTAAAATGGTGTATCAATTAATTCCATCTTTAGTTGAGAATCATCTTTATACAAAGTTTGGTTAAAAACAATCCTGAAGCCTAAAAATTAATTGGCGATTAAAAAAAAAAATCCCATTGTTTTTTCCTATACATGTCATTTCATGCCATGTTATTTTTCAAACAACTTAGTCCTGGTGTCCACTACAGAGGACATAGCACAACATATGAATAAAATATAATTTTTCAAAAAAAAATTTTTATTTGTTTCTTATGCTCTAAACAATATAATGACGTGAAAAAAATATTAAATTCAAAACCCTTTTTTTCTGGGTCTCAGGAGGATATACCAAAGTAGCATAATTTATTATGTAGACAAGTCTTTAAAGGTTGCAAATGAGTCAATAAATTATGTGAACTGAGATCAGACTACAGTGCACTGAGGGGGCATGATTTCTAAACTTCTTTTGTGGAATTTACTAAGTTGACAAATGGAAAAGTAAAATAAGGCAAAAAAAAAAGTAAATTAAAGTGTGAGAATTATGAGAAAATATGAATAGGTGACAGTGATTATTTAGAAATAATACTATAGTGATCTCTGGTGGAAAACTTGTGACATGACACTTGATTAGATATTATCTGGATTGCTTTCTTTTTTTATTAAAGATTCTATTCACTTCCAAAAGTCTGCGGAGAGCTGGTCCTTCAGAAACCTTCTGAAAATAAAAACAAAAACAAAAGAAAAAATAGTTGATAAAATCAATATTGAATTAGCATGTAGAGATTTGCTATCTAAATGTATATTTAACTTTATGTTCACATAGGCCTACTGTTTCCTGTGAGATCTGTAAAGGAGATGACTGCATTAATTATTTGATTAATGTTGTAAGTGCACAGCGGAAGTTGACGTCACGGAAGGCATTAGTGTGCTGGGGCTCCATCTAAAGGAAGAAGTAGGCAATAGCCTACAGTGATCAGCATTAACCAAATGCAACTTAATTACCTACAGATGTCTTTGGAAATAACGAAATTTTGTTTTCACGTCAATAGCTTTAAAAAGTGGGTAAATGAAACTTGTAAATGAAACTAGATAAAAAAGACTGCATAGACTAAAATTGCAACATAATATAAATGAACCCTGCCCTGTACCACATAGGCCTTGATACTCTCATTAAAAGCAAACCCATTTAGTGGCCGAGATTAACTTGAGAATTGAAGTAATTAATAAAAAGTAGTAGTATTATTAGTGATGCGAAAACTTGAGAAATCCAGGCGGTAATGACGTTGAAGAAAAATGATTTATTCATTACAATTAAATTTAGCCTCACACGCAAACTTTAATCGATAATGAAAATACTTAATAAAACCAAAAGATAACATAACAATCAATCAAATGAGCACTAATTCTGAAAAACATAATTTCTGCAGTACTTGGCAGGCGTCCGATATCTAACCACAAACGTGTCACACTGGAACACTTGAAGAACAACTGAACATAACAAGCATACATACTCTTAAATATAAAAGAATAATAACCATAAAGGGTACAATATCAAGTAAATGATATTGAAAATATGAGATTTAATATATAAAGTAGAAGTACATAAATATATGAAATCAAAAGTAAAATTGATTAATCATAAGCCACAAATGATTAACATAAATATGAATAAAATGCATGAATATGAATATCGACCATTCTGGATCCACCAATTAGCAGGTTAATTAAGTCAGTTCGCAAGCTGTATTATCTGTTTAGGATTGGTAGCTGTTGACAACATACAGACCAATATGAAGTTAATATGCAGTTCAGTTCTGAGCATTTTAGAAACCATGTTTTTTAAGACTGCAGAGATTAATAAATCACTCGTAGTGATGTCATGACTGTGTTGTGACCTCACGGATGCTGTAGTGAAGCAGCTACAGCACAATTTCAGGGGTTGATATAGCAGTCCTGTCTTATCATGCTGTAGAAAAAAAGCTTCTGGCACATAGGAAGTGATAACCACAATTTAGATGTTTGTTTCCTTCCATATCTATCCTTTGCAATGCAAACAGTAAAAGTCATATCGCAATAAAAAAAGAAAAAAGCTCATAGCGTTTCCCCTGTGTCCTTTGGTTTTCATTTTCACCTTGATCTCCAGTGATGCATCAGCTGCTTTTAAAGGCACTTTGCCGACTGGCATTCCTCCAGCAGCCGTAAAGCCTTGTTTCTGAAAATATGAAATGTAGAGCATCTTGTTTGCAGAACCTTGGAATGATCTTGGATGAAAATGGGATCTGATCATTCCCTTAAACGGAGGTCTTGGTTCGAATGATCAGCCTCCATGTCATTAGTTTCTGTGCTATATGAATGTCAGGTTGTTACAGGTCAGACTAAAGCTTGCGCAAGCACTTTGTGTTATACGGTCTGGATGTGTTAATACCACAGATAGAGAGATTTTATCAGGTGTTAGTTTCTGCAGCTGTGCACTCCATAAAGAAATTCAGGGGAGCAATTGCCACAATTTAAATAAATGCATGGTTACAAGTTAAAATTAATTGATTTAATTAAACATTTTAAGTTGCAAACATCATTCTGATGAGGTCTGTTGGCTTAACAATGTTGATAATTACATCAGATTAATATTGTGTGTAATTGAAAGTAATTTGCACTTGTCTAATAAAATAGTCTTCATAATTTTAAATACTGGGCAGTGGATTTCTAGTTCCCAGTATCCTTTGCATATAAGTAGAGTAAATGTTGAAATTAAGCATTATTTTATGTGTTTTTAGTAAAGGGAAAGACTGTGCTGTTGTGTTTGACATTTAAATGTTTGTTGTAGTTTGTTGGTTGAACTTAATTTTATTAGAAGTTGTCATAACTTAAAAATATTGATGCATTGAAGCTGTTTTATGCATGAATGGTGTTGAAAAAAGTCGTAGACCTGTCCATGCACTTTGTTTCATTTTTATTTTTGAATTTGCATTTTTGCAGTTATTTATATTATAATTATGATAATATTAATTTATTTGCATTATTTTTGTATTATTTACTTTTTATGTATGCATGCGCTTATTTCTATTGAATTGTAATATTGACACATATTTAACTAGTGACAGGAGATGGCACCTGGGAGAGCGAACCAGTTTTCAAGGGCAATGCTGGTGTGTGTATGCCGTACAAAGCAAATAAGAAAATAAATTGCTTTCAAAGAGGAATTACTGGACTGCTTGTTGATACTAGAGGCCAGATGGTAGAAGTCAAAGCAAAGCTTAATGGTCCGATGCTTCTACAGGCTTAAATTATTTCCATCCAAAATATAAAGGTGAATATATCAAGCTCATAAGCTCATATGGTAATCTTTCAACCTAAAATAAAAAGAAAATAAATACTTAAGTTCCAGGTTAAGATATTAAAATATTTTAGCTACTCTGTAAATATAGTCAATTTGCAGGTTAGATATATAGCCAATGCTGAGTTAATGTACAGTACAATGTGTCTCTTTCTATGTCCCAGGAAGAATAGATAACATCTCAAACAAATCATATGGTTAAGGGTACCATTTCATAAAAGACATTTTTTAAAAAAGGTTCCTACTTCATAATCAGTCATGTGGTCACACACACACACACACACACACACACACACACACACACACACACACACACACGTTTTTGGGGTATAATGTTTGCTCTTTATTGTCAAGTGATTTTCTCTGTTGCAATTGCAAATGACGAATACAGTAATACGTCATACAGTAAGTATACAGTAGGTTATTATAAGTTATTACACAAAAATTAATATTTCTTATTCAATTTTTAAATTACAAATATAAGACACACCATACTTTAGAGACCTACTAGTAAATTGATAGAAAATTCAACAATAGCCTATAAATTAATACTCAGTAAAATGAATGTCTTTCACACGCAAGACAACACACAAGGAAACTATTTGTTTATGCAGAACAGGTCCGTAACCACCACTGTCAGTGATATGATACCAAACAGAGAACATGGTAAATACTGTGCATATGAAACATGACCTTTAATATATGTTCATATAGCAACTCGAATGTATTTTTGGAGAGTTGTCAGTCAATAAATGTGATAAACATGAGTTACTTATTTGAAAAAGCAATTTAGATATTTTGTTGTAAATTGAAAAAGTAATGTAAAAAGTAATCTGATTACGTAACTCAAGTTACTTGTAATGCGTCACCCCCAACACTGATGATCTAATGTTTTCCAGGAGTCTTCAGCTGTCTCTAACAAAAATTGCTTGTATTTTTATTATTTATTGTATTTTTATTGTATTTATTTTGATTTATGTTGCAGGATATATCATAATAACACTTTATTAGGGCTTTGTAACTGAATGAACACACACCTCTAAAAAACTCCACACAACTACACTGCGTTCCAAATTATTATGCAAGAGACAAATCAGTAAGATTTCTGTACAATAAACATTCAGATTTTAGTTTTTCTAAGAAAATGTTTGTTCGTTTATTTATCCATGTCTTTTTAGATAACTGGTATCAATCTCAGACAAAATAATTTGCCAGATCTATGAAAACCCTACTTAGAGGTTGTTCCACATTGTTAAGCAAGTCACAGTTCTCATGCAATATGAGGAGGAAGAAAAATCTTTCTGAAGATGAAAAGCATGAAATGGTGCAATGTTGTGCAAAAGGCATGAAAACAACTAATATTGTGTGAGAACTGAATGGAAATTATCGAATTATCATAAGATTTGTGAGTGATTTAGAGCACAGCAGAACTCGGTCAGATAAAGGCTTATTAATGAAAGTTCCTATCAAAAAAATTAATTGTATTAAAAGGGCAGCTATAAAAAAGCCAGTGTTGAGCAGCAAACAGGTATTTGAAGCTGCTGGTGCCTCTGGAGTCTCAAGAAGCTCTCCATGCAGGCTGGCAGTTGTGCGTAAAGATGCATTTCAGCCACCCTAAACCAAACCTCACAAAGAGAAACATTTACAGTGGGTTTAGAAATACATGAAGACTAATTTTTAAATAGTTTTATTCACTGACTAACGCCGTACTACAATGGATGGTCTAAATGGATGGATTTCTGGATGCTTGGTGAATGGCCACCGCATTCCAACAAGACTGTGACGTCAGCAAGGAGCTGACGGGTGATGATTTGGGCTGGAATACTGGGAAGTGAGATGGAGGGTACTAAAATGACTTTTGCAAGATATATGGAGTTTATAACTGGCCATTTTCAGCTATGATATAAAAAGGAGGATAGTGCATAGTACAATGCACTATTGTACAATGCACTATGCACTATCCCATGCTGCAAAAAAAACACCACAGCAATAAAACTGTTTGAAAATGTATTTCTACAGCCACTGTAAATGTTTCTCTTTAGTAGGTTTGGTTAGTGGTGTCTAAAATGCATCTTTACGCACAACTGCCAGCCTGCATGGTGAGGTTCTCAAGACTCCAGAGACACCAGCAGCTTCAAATACCTGTTTGCTGCTCAAGACTGGCTTTTTTATAGCTGCCCTTTTAATACAATTAATTTTTTTGATAGGAACTTTCATTAATAAGCCTTTATCTGACCGAGTTCTGCTGTGCTCTAAATCACTCACAAATCTTATGATAATTCGATAATCTCCATTCAGTTTCACACAATATTAGTTGTTTTCATGCCTTTTGCACAACATTGCACCATTTCATGCTTTTCATCTTCAGAAAGATCTTTCTTCCTCCCCATATTGCATGAGAACTGTGACTTGCTTAATAATGTGGAACAACCTCTAAGTAGGGTTTCCATAGATCTGGCAAATTATTTTGTCTGAGATTGATACCTGTTATCTAAAAAGACATGGATAAATAAACAAACAAACATTTTCTTAGAAAAACTAAAATCTGAATGTTTATTGTACAGAAATCTTACCGATATGTCAATTGCATAATAATTTGGAACGCAGTGTACAGTGTGATTCTTCAGTAAGTTTATACAAAGCTTTTCATCAAAGTATTTAAAGGTGCCCTATAACTTTTTTTTTAAAGATGTAATATAAGTCTAAGGTGTCCCCTGAATGTGTCTGTGAAGTTTCAGCTCAAAATACCCCATAGATTTTTTTTTATTCATTTTTTTAACTGCCTATTTTGGGGCATCATTATAAAGGAGCCGATTCAGGGTGTGTGGCCCTTTAAATCTCGTGCTCCACGCCCCAAGAGCTCGCGCTTGCATTAAACAACATAAAAAAAGTTCAAACAGCTAATATAACCCTCAAAATGGATCTTTACAAAGTGTTCGTCATGCAGCATGTCTAATCGCGTACAGTGTTTATTTTGATGTTTACATTTGATTCTGAATGAGTTTGATATATGGCGTTATTTTACTGTCAATTGTCGAGAGCACACTATTGTGACGCGAGAGCATATCAATGTAATGCGCGAGCGCAAATCTGTCCGCTCGCGCGCGGATTTCCTCTGCTCTCGCGCAAATCTGTCCGCTCGTGCGCGGATTTCCTTTGCTCTCGCGCAAATCTGGACGCGCGCGCTCAAATATACAGTGCTCTCTTATGAACTGCCTCTCCTCTCTCTCAGATATTGCGTGTGCACGCTCAAACTGTTTCCTGCGTGCTCAAACGTGTCCTGCGCGCTCAAACTGCACATGTGCGCTCACGAATCTCTCCGTGCTCTTGCAGAAATTAATTTGCTTTTGGATTAAATGCTGTCAAAAGTTATAAACCAATCAGAAGAGACGACTGATCCATGAAAATGCTACGTGGAATCTTATTGGCTGAGAGTGAACTGCGCCTGGAATTCTTTCGACAAAAATATATATTTTATTTCTTTACAATTTAATAATATTTATCAAATGTAACCTAGTCTAACTGCATCACATTACAGGTCAAACCCCTATTTATCTAAACAAACAAACAAAAAATGCTTCTTAAAGTAATTGTGGTCATACGTTTTGTGTTGAAATTTAAAAAAAAAAATAGGTAACATTTTACAATAAGGTTTTTATTTGTTAACATTAGTTAATGTATTATCTAACATGAACTAACAATGTGCAATACATTACTGTAATTATTAATCTTTGTTAACGTTAAAAATACAGCTGTTTGTTGGTTGTTTACTTCACAGTGCATTTAATAATGTTAACAAATACAACATTTGATTTTAATAACGTATTAGTAAATGTTGAAATTAACATTAACAAATATTAATAAATGCTGAAGAAGAGCAATTCATTATTAGTTAATGTTAACTAATGCAGTTAAATAATGTTAACGCAACCTTATTGTAAAGTATTACCAACAAACATCTTCTGATTTAAGACCGAACAAGATCAGGGTCAAATCGTCATTCCCTTAATACTTAATGTGGAGATCACATACCACCATAGTCAATTGGTATAAAACATGACATACAAAAATACCTAAGCTCTTGTGTATGCACGATTAAGCAAAAGAACGCGATCTTATTCCTAAATGACAACGATTCGGTTATGTCTATTAAACCTTTTGAAATTACAATCATACCAGAATATTTAAACCTGCTTTTGCATTGCTGCTGAAAGCAGTGGTCATGTAAGCTATATGTTTTAAACAGCTTCACAAAGTGTTTTCAACAACATACTATTGCTACATCTGTGTTGCAAACATTAAATAATAATGCAAGTATTGCAATAACAATTTATAGTCTGAATATACACTGATTTCAGCAATTAAAATAAGTAGCTAAATGAATGTTGAAACTAATGTTGTTACACTGTTCTGCCAGTAGGTGGTGACCAGTGACTGTTAAAATGTATTTGATGTATCAGAATGTATTTGATGTATCAGAATCATTAATTCCAGACCTCAAAAGAAATTGACTATGGTGGTATGTGATCTCCACATTAAGTATTAAGGGAATGACGATTTGACCCTGATCTTGTTCGGTCTTAAATCAGAAGATATTTGTTGGTAATACTTTACAATAAGGTTGCGTTAACATTATTTAACTGCATTAGTTAACATTAACTAATAATGAATTGCTCTTCTTCAGCATTTATTAATATTTGTTAATGTTAATTTCAACATTTACTAATACGTTATTAAAATCAAATGTTGTATTTGTTAACATTATTAAATGCACTGTGAAGTAAACAACCAACAAACAGCTGTATTTTTAACGTTAACAAAGATTAATAATTACAGTAATGTATTGCACATTGTTAGTTCATGTTAGATAATACATTAACTAATGTTAACAAATAAAAACCTTATTGTAAAATGTTACCTATTTTTTTTTTTTTAAATTTCAACACAAAACGTATGACCACAATAACTTTAAGAAACATTTTTTGTTTGTTTGTTTAGATAAATAGGGGTTTGACCTGTAATGTGATGCAGTTAGACTAGGTTACATTTGATAAATATTATTAAATTGTGAATAAATAAAATATATATCTTTGTCGAAAGAATTCCAGGCGCAGTTCACTCTCAGCCAATAAGATTCCATGTAGCATTTTCATGGATCAGTCGTCTCTTCTGATTGGTTTATAACTTTTGACAGCGTTTAATCCAAAAGCCAAATTAATTTCTGCAAGAGCACGGAGAGATTCGTGAGCGCACATGTGCAGTTTGAGCGCGCAGGACACGTTTGAGCACCCAGGAAACAGTTTGAGCGTGCACACGCAATATCTGAGAGAGAGGAGAGGCAGTTCATAAGAGAGCACTGTATATTTGAGCGCGCGCGTCCAGATTTGCGCGAGAGCAAAGGAAATCCGCGCGCGAGCGGACAGATTTGCGCGAGAGCAGAGGAAATCCGTGCGCGAGCGGACAGATTTGCGCTTGCACATTACATTGATATGCTCTCGTGTCACAATAATGTGCTCTCGACAATTGACAGTAAAATAACGCCATATTGATAGTGCTCCGTGGCTAAAGCTAACATTACACACTGTTGGAGAGATTTATAAAGAATGAAGTTGTGTTTATGAATTATACAGACTGCAGGTGTTGCTGCTTGCTTACCTAATCTGATGATTCAGCTGTGCAGCTCCAGATGTGTAATGCCTTTCATAATGTTGGGAACATGGGCTGGCATATGCAAATATTGGGGGCGTACATATTAATGATCCTGACTGTTATGTAACAGTCGGTGTTATGTTGAGATTCGCCTGTTCTTCGGAGGTCTTTTAAACAAATGAGATTTATATAAGAAGGAGGAAACAATGGAGTTTGAGACTCACTGTATGTCATTTCCATGTACTGAACTCTTGTTATTCAACTATGCCAAGATAAATTCAATTTTTGAATCTAGGGCACCTTTAAATCAACAACACATGGTTACAGTTTCATTATGTTATTATGTTAATTATTATGTTATTGAATGTTAATGTGTTTTGCAAAGTAGTTTATTTGTTTTACAATGTTATGGCATAGTTTTAAATTCATTTTTCGCTCTTTATAAGGTTTATTGCAGGTGTAAACGGTAATTGACAATCATTAATCAGAAAGATTGTGTCTGGTGGAGTTGAACCAGAAAAGCTCGTTTGATTAAAGAGAATAATCACCCCACCCCCCTCTTGTCAATGAATGTGTTTGATAACCTCACACTACAACCCCAGCTGACGCCACACTTCTGATTAATGATTGTTAATCAGTGTTCACACCTGCTATATACCTATAACATAAAGAGCTAAAATTAGTTTAAAATTATGCCATAACATTGTAAAACAAGTAATATTCAATGGTATAATAAACTCAGAACTGATATCCTCGTGTTAATGTCTTGATTTAAACAACTGAAAAATATGATGAAATAAATCACACAAACTGAAGCAATGAATCGCATAGCAGTTGTGTGTGGTTTGGTGCCATTATTGAGTATAGAGGTGCGTGTGCGTGTGTGCGCGTGTGGTCCTGGTAAACCCTATGTTGTGTGGACAAAATGTCCCCACAAGGATGGCAATACAAGAAGTCTTTGACCTTGTAAGGACATTTTTTGAATGTAATTTGGGCATAATGGGTGGAGCTAGAATGTCCAACCACACTCTTACCCTACCCATAACTCCATCCCTTCACCCATTAGATCCACAGAGGTGGAGCTGGAGTTGGTCAAACTCAACCCATGACGTCCGAGAGGTGGAGCTGGAAGTCGTTTGGTTCTGCAGTGAGCACCACTTGCATTTTTTGGTCCCCATGAGGAAAACAGCTTATAAATCATACTAAATGATATTTTTTGAAAATGTAGTATAAAAATGCAGAAAGTTTTCTGTGACGGGTAGTCCACTTTTAAATAAAATTTTCCTGATAATTTACTCACCCCCATGTCATCCAAGATGTTCATGTCTTTCTTTCTTCAGTCGAAAAGAAATGAAGGTTTTTGATGAAAACATTCCAGGATTATTCTCCTTATAGTGGACTTCAATGGACTCCAGACGGTTGAAGGTCAAAATTACAGTTTCAGTGCAGCTTCAAAGAGCTTTAAACGATACCAGACGAGGAATAAGGGTCTTATCTAGCGAAACGATCGATCGTTTTCGAAAAAAATACAACTGTATATGCTTTATAAACACATCTTGAATGACATGGGCATGAGTAAATTATCAGGAAAATTTTATTTAAAAGTGAACTAATCCTTTAGGGGTAGGTTTAGGATTAGGGGATAGAAAAAATATTAAATCAAATGCAATTATTTACTCTACTGACAGCAGTATGTCTTAGCAAATATGCAGAAATAAATCTGCATATATTTGTCTAAAAAATATAAGTAGGCCTATTCTTAAACTGAAAACATGTTCCTTATGTCTAAAGATGTATTCAATGTGTTTATAATGGGTGTGTGTGTGTTTATTGGATCTGGTTATTTGCTTTTTCTCGCTCTCTCCTTTTCTCTCTCTCTCGTTATGAGACAGGTGTTCCAATCAGCTGTGTTCAATCTGGTCGTGGCTGATTGGATGTTGACGGGAAGGAGTGAGAAGACGTGGTGAAATAGTGGAGAAGAGAGAGAGACTTCCTTCTGCCAGGGCAAATACTTCCTCCTGTGGCCCAGACTCATTTGTTGTTAGATTTCTTATATATTGTATATTTGTGAGTGAACTCAGTATTACAACTCAGGTGTGCTCTTTAATAGTTGTTTAATATCCTTTGATTCTGTTTATGTTTTACGTTGTCTATGTTTGTTAAAGGGTTAGTTCACCCAAAAATGAAAATTCTGTCATTTATTACTCACCCTCATGTCGTTTCACACCCATAAGACCTTCGTTCATCTTTAGAACACAAATTAAGTAGTCTGGGTAAACCCAGCCTGATCTGCCGGCGATTTGATTTCGCTCTGCAACTCAGTCTGGAAACCCGTGCATTCATTTCTATTGCTTCCGTTACACTTTTGCGGGAGCCAATCACAGACTGGCTTATCCACCTTGCTCGCTATTGGCGGGTATAACACGATGACGATAGAGAAGCGACGGCAAGCAGTTTTCAAACTCTATCTGATCTACCCGTCTCTTCAATATAACAATGCACAATCACAGTGACGCCGATTGTGTTAAGCATTTACCTTATCTGAGAGAAATGTAGCAGAGCGTTGATCCGACAGTCTCTTCATAGGAAGATTACAAACGGCGATTGATGACACACGATGATTCTCTGCTGTTATTTTGGTGGTTTGCTTCACGATGTGAGTACAGGACTCTTTTACTTCAACGCCCCTTGATGGTAGACAATATTTTTATTATTTGCTCTATATGTTTCGTCTCCCTGCTTCTTGAATCTCGCGCCGCCTGAGCTGACTGGAATTTTTTTGGTTGTCATGACAATGATGTAGTTTAGGGCGGCTATATTCCGCGTTCATTTACACTGAACCAGAACAGTATCAGAGTCGCCTTTTAAACTCTCGACGATGCTGAATGACTTCTTTAGTTAGCAAACAAAATGCTCGAGTGGGTGTAAATATCACTCACTTTCATGTTTTTTGTACAACCTGCAAAAATCGCTCGATGCCATTGCTGCTCCTACAAACCGCTGAGCAATGCTTCAAACCAATACAAACTAACCCTGCGTCTCAATCAGCTCCCTAGTTCCCTTGGTCGTGAATCAGTAACGTTATATCATGCAAGTGAATGTGGCTGATTCCCTGATCAGTGCTGACTACTGAACTAGGGAGCTGATTGAGACACACGGTAAACCTGTCTGGAGTTTTCGCATCGCTCTGCAAAGTACGTCACCCGGATCGTTGATCTGATTGGTTGAAGGACTATCCAATTGCGTGACTAATGCTCGTTGATCACGCCTCTTGTGCAGCAGGAAATCCATACAGACTCTCCAGACCAATGTTCAATTTTAAATTGAGCTTGGTCTGGTGATAGCCAGACTACAAATTAAGATATTTTAGTTGAAATCTGATGACTCAGTGAGGCCTCCATAGGGAGCAATGACATTTCCTCTCTCAAGATCCATTAATGTACTAAAAACATATTTAAATCAGTTCATGTGAGTACAGTGGTTCAATATTAATATTATAAAGTGATAAGAATATTTTTGGTGCACCAAAAAAAAACAAAATAACGACTTATTTAGTGATGGCCGATTTCAAAACACTGCTTCAGGAAGCTTCGGAGCACAGATGAATCAGTGTATCGAAGCCAAAGTCACATGATTTCAGCCGTTGGCAGTTTGACACGTGATTTGAATCATGATTCGATACTCTGATTCATTTATGCTCCGAACGGCATGAGGGTGAGTAATAAATGACAGAATTTTCATATTTGGGTGAACTAACCCTTTAATTTCTTATGTTCTTTTTGCTTTAAGGGAACGTAGGGGAAGGGTGCCATTTTTGTTTGTACTTATCTTTTTTTCTCTCGGTTATGGCTGCGTAGGGAGAGATGGAAGTTGTATGTATTTTATTCGTGGATTATCTTTGTCTAGGTAATTTGATACAATTATTGGGTTAGTTAGTTTGAGTTTTAGCCCTCCCCTGCAGTTTTGTTCCCAGTACCTTTTGTTAATACTTTGAGAATACTCATTTTGTTTATAAATCTTTACCTTTTCAATTAAAAGATCCTAATTTGAATTGGTGTTTGTGTTGATTCTGGGACAGGATTTCCCTGGTTCTCTCTCCAAGGTTTTCTTTCTTTAGTTATTTTTACTTTTTTTTTTTCTTCTTATTTTGTTACTGGCTCCCCAGATGGGTAGTTATGTAACAATAGATACTAACATTTGTGTTTTATTTGCACTGTATTTGCCCTCTTCTCTTTATTTCCTTGCATTTATTACACATTATTTATAGAAAACTGCTATAAAAAGTTGCTGGATCCAAAATGGTCAATATTCATGCATTTTATTCATATTTCATGTCAGTCATTTATGGCTTATGATTTATTAATATTACTTTTGATTTCATATATTCATGTACTCCTACTCCATATATTAATCCTCGTTCAAGTATTTACTCTTTAATGTACTCCTTTATGGTTATTCTTCTTGTATCTTTTAGAGTATGTATGCTTGTTGTATTCAGTATTGTATTCAGTTAGAGTATGTATTCAGTTGTTCTTCAAGTGTTCCAGTGTGACAGGTTATGTTGACACGTTTTTTTGTTTAGATATTGGACGCCTGCCAAGTACAGAAGTGATGATGTTTTCAGAATTTGTTGCTCATTTGAACTTGTATGAAAATATGTCTGTTTCCATCTCTGCAGACTCTTCTGCATATTCTACTTCTGTCTGCTTCTGCTTCTTCTCTTCTTCCTCTCATTTCATTCCACAAATATCTTAAATATGTTTTTTCATTCTGATCTTCACTCGTCATTAGATACAATACTCTGGATTTTATTATAAACTATTTATTTACCTAATTAATTTGTTTGTCTCTATAATTTTTTTATAAATTTGTTATTCCTTATTCAAATTTGATATCTGACATAATCATTGCTGGACTGCCTGGATCTCATTGCCTCAGTTTTTGCATCAAAAGTATAGGAGATAGGAGCTCAAAAACATTTTAATCAAAATAATGCTGAAAATCGGCAAAGAATGAAAATGCTAAGGTACTTTTGCATACATTAGTTCCATAAAGAAATCGCGTATAGGTTAAAGGATTAGTTCACTTTCAAATTAAAATTTCCTGATAATTTACTCACTCCTATGTCATTCAAGATGTTCATGTCTTTCTTTCTTCAGTCGAAAAGAAATGAAGGTTTTTGATGAAAACATTCCAGGATTTTTCTCCATATAGTGGACTTCAATGGGGTTCAACAAGTTGCACAAGCATATTGTATAATACAATTTAGTTCAAACTTTGACCTGTGGAGGGCAGTAATACACTTAGCAGCATCTACACTGATGGAATTCAAATAGAGAAGAAGAAGAAGAAGAAGAGAGCTAGTTCAAGATGAGCATTTATGGTTAAAATGTATAAAAAAAATTTTTTATTATTATTATTATTTTTTTTTTTTTTTAGAAAATGAGAAATGGTTTCTCTAGATAAGACCCTTATTCCTCATCTGGTATCATTTAAAGCCCTTTGAAGCTGCACTGAAACTGTAATTTTGACCTTCAACCGTTTGGGCTCCATTGAAGTCCACTATAAGGAGAATAATCCTGGAATGTTTTCATCAAAAACCTTAATTTCTCATCTTGGATGACATGGGGGTGAGTAAATTATCAGGAAATTTTAATTGGAAAATGAACTAATCCTTTAAATGGTAATCAAAAATGTCTTTGGTGTTTGGGTGTCATTATACTTTTGGCCAGTTTTAACATATAGGCCTATATTTATACAGTTTTTTATGTAAATATAAAATACAATTTATATGTTAACAATATTAATTGAATGAACGTTTTTATTTTACACTATTTTACACACAAAAACATTTTTATCAAAATAATGCTGATAATCAGCAAAGATCGAAAATATTTAATCACCTCTGTCAGTGGTATAAAAATACTTAGGTATTTCTGCGTAAATTAGTTAAATGTTTATGTATTTTGATTTTCAATCTTTTTATCTGACGTTGGATATTTTCTGCAACCGGCTCGTGAAGACTTTTATTTTGAAAGCATTCCTCAAGCCTGAGCTTCTCACTGGCAGATCCATGGCTCTGCTCACTGGCAGCCATTTTGTAAGTCACGCCTACCGGAAACGGTGTCTGCACCTGCACCGACAGCAGAACCGAAATCGGAGGAATCCCTGTCGAGGCTCGACACGTTTCTCTCGACTCTCCCACTTCCATCCCGCTCACCACCGTTTCCATTCCGTTTCCTCTGCGGGTCGCGCGCCTTTTCACGCCGCCGTGTCGGAGGACTGATCGCTGGAGCGTGGGCGGATTTTACAGAGAGGGAGGAAGGGCAGGTCCCTCACCACCACCACCATCATCATCATCATCATCACTTTCACTCCCTTCATCATTTCCAAACATCATCATCATCAACGCGACGAGGCGTGTCTGCGCTCACTAGAAACATACCGCAACACTAAACCAGCAGCAGCAGCAGCAGCAGCGGCGGCGGCACCGAACAAAATGAATCGCATTAACCGCACGCCGAGCCCGGACGCCGTTTGATGTAGCACGTTTTATTATTTATTTATTTTTTGATCTGGAAATTTCTCGACTTTGTTGGGAGTGCGAACGAGCACTGCGGCCTTGCATCCATCTGAATGAACGATGCGGACTTTACCAGCACCCTGATTTAGCACCGCATTTCCCACGGATGACCGTTTCACCACACCAAACAGCGTCTCTTTTCTCCGTTCTGTGTGTTTTTATGGGAGTGACGGATAGCTAGTAGCCGGGATAAAATGTGGAAGTGGAGGCGGCTGATGCGGTTGTCCAACCGCTCCTTAATGGCCTTCATCTTTTTCTTCTCCATGTCCACGACCTGCCTCTACTTCATCTA
>NC_063054.1:4293546-4333581 GCF_018812025.1 Megalobrama amblycephala
AGGGATGTAGTCCAAACTGGCCATTCGATGTAGGCGACTTCTGTTAAATAAAATATCTCGTTTGGCATTGAACTTTGAGCTTTAAAATTTTACAGATTTTATTTATACTCTAACAACAACATTACACACTAACTAAAGTTTGAAACATGGGATCACGAAGAACGGGACCTTTAAAGAAATGATATTACATCTGGACAATATGTTAAAATCATGTCAATATTGTTTAAAGACTATAGCCTTGTCTTTAAGAATGGTTTATTGATTTGCATGATTTGCTCAAAAGCACTGAATAATTCAGAAAGTGATTGGAGATGCAATGTTTCTGCAGTGGCTTTGTTTCAAACTATTTTCATTTGGAAAATTAAGCAAAACAGTCAATATTGACAATACTGTGTCTAAAACGTACACCACTTAATATTAACTTTAACATATTATTTATTTATGAATGATATACCATTGTATCAAGTATAAAATAGCTAAGATCTTAAAAGGAGTCTGGCTCAAAGCTGTGGTGGTAGGCGGACATGTATTTCAACACCAGACAGTCTCAACTGAAACCGTACCAGCCTGCATCCACACCAATTACTGTCACTATAAGTCCAAGACAACTGCCATATCATAAAGAGCAACATCTTTAAAGTCAGCATATTTTGCTTTTTAAATCCATATTCCTGGTCTTACTGTGAAAGATTAAATAAAGTTATTCCAAATAAAAATAAATGGTTATGTGTTGTAATCTCTAATGAACGTTATCTTCCTAAGAATTATCCTATTGGATAATGTTAACAAATAGCTAAATATCCAAACAAACTCCATTCTGCCATTGGACTTTTGATTTTTGATAATCTAACTGCCCTATAGTTTTTCCTGTTGAATATCCGATTTCGGGTAAAATTAATTGTAAACACCAATTCACATTGTCTTTAAGGTTAAAAAAAGAAAGGCATAGAAAAATGGACTGTAAATATATAGTAAGTGTCCCATTTTTTCATTTCCTTGATGTTTTTTTTTTTTTTTTTTTTTTTTTTACAAAAAGTAGGCTAATTAAAAATGGCATTTTTTCCCCCTGGCTTTTCTTTTTTTTACAGGGCGTTTACACTATACCGTTTTCAACTAAAAATGGAAAACTTGTTATGCTTTTTGGCCGTTCATTTACACGACAATGGGGGCCTGAAAACACAAAGCTGTGAAATTGGGTTTCAAAGTGCATGTTTTTGAAAAAGATGCTGTTATCATCTCCGTGTAAACTACAAAAATGTGAATTTGTGAAAACGGTGACATCATGCGTATGCGTATTACATGTTCTTTAGGTGCATAGTGTTTCTTAACAAAGTGACCCATGTGAACAGGGATCATTTTGACAGTGTTGTCGTCTATGAGAAAAGCACAAAGGAAAAACCTTTCCGTTTTTAGTAGATCACTGTCGTCGTGCCAGGGAATGGGTCAAGCCAAGGCCATTGATTCAGTCAGTTGCTCATTTTAAATTCATTGTCTCTTTTATTTAATTCACAAACATAATTTGAGCATTTGTCTGCAAAACACATACAGTAAGCTTCAAATGTGTGAGATTGCTTTCATTGTATTATATGAATACATCTTTCCAAATCACCTGTCCTATAATATTCAATATTTTGCATTGCCTTCTACTTTTAGAACTAGAAAAATTATTAGAATTAATGACTACATGATCTTAAAGTAGATCTTATTTTTTTTACACTTTATCCACTTTAGACATTCTATAATTAACTTTGGGATTACATGTCAACTCTCAGATTATTATTATTAGACTGTTAAATTAGAGTTAATTGAGTTAGTAGAATAAGCTGATATGTAGTTGCAAAGTTACTCAGTAGAATGTCTGATGTGGATTATTGAAATAAAGTGTTACCAAACCCTCCTATGAGCAACGGTAATTGCAAGCACCAATAAAACCATCAGCGTTGTGATGGGAATAAACCGCTCAGTTCAAATTTAGTAATGTTAAGCGCAGTCTTTATGTGGCCAACCTGATACTTTAAACATCTCTGGATCCCCTGCTGTTCATCGGTGAGTGCACTGAACCTAATCATATGCACTTCTCATTTATCAAACTGACTTGCTTCTATTTTAGCATTTCCATGTATACAGGACATCATTTTCACTAGGGATTGAAAATCTAACTAATTTTTCTTTCTCTTGCCTAATAAGATAAAGATGAAGGAGTTCATTTGTGTCCTACAGAGCTGTTTCCCGTCTCTCACTTCTGAAGAATTTTCACTCTGACAGGAAAGAGTATCGGAACTCAGGTTATTATCATTATCTGAAATGGTAACAACTTACAATGAGGTTCATTAGTTAAACGTTAGATAATGTATTAACTAACATGAACTAACCATGAGCAATACATTTGTTACTGTATTTACTAGTCTTCATTAATGTTAGCTAATGAAAATACAGTTGTTCATTGTTTGTTCATGTTAGTTCACAATGCATTAACTAATGTTAACAAGATTTTAATAATGCATTAGTAAATGCTGAAATTAACATTAAGATTAATACATGCTGTAGATGTGCAGTTCATTATTAGTGCTATTCAGTTAACTAATATAGTTAACTAATGTTTACTAATAAACCTTATTGTAAATTACTAAAGTCGAAAGCTAACAGATTATATATTAAAGGTGCCCTCGAATGAAAAATTGAATTTATCTTGCCATAGTTGAATAACAAGAGTTCAGTACATGGAAATGACATACAGTGAGTCTCAAACTCCATTGTTTCCTCCTTCTTATATAAATCTCATTTGTTTAAAAGACCTCCGAAGAACAGGCGAATCTCAACATAACACCGACTGTTACGTAACAGTCGGGGTGTACGCCCCAATATTTGCATATGCCAGCCCATGTTCCCAACATTATCATTATGAAAGGCATTAGACAAGGGCAAAACGTCTGGATCAACGTCTGAATCAACAGACTAGGTAAGCAAGCAAGAACAATAGCGAAAAATGGCAGATGGAGCAATAATAACTGAAATGATCCATGATATCATGATATTTTTAGTGATATTTGTAAATTGTCTTTCTAAACGTTTCGTTAGCATGTTGCTAATGTACTGTTAAATGTGGTTAAAGTTACCATCGTTTCTTACTGTATTCACGGAGACAAGAGAGCCGTCGCTATTTTCATTTTTAAACACTTGCAGTCTGTATTATGCATAAACACAACTTCATTCTTTATAAATCTCTCCAACAGTGTGTAATGTTAGCTTTAGCAACGCAGCATAGCCTCAAACTCATTCATAATCAATGTAAACAATATAACAGTATACAATACTCACATAATCCGACGCATGCATGCGACTTTGTAAAGATCCATTTTGAGGGTTATATTAGCTGTGTAAACTTTGTTACGGCACTGTTTAAGGCAAGCGTGAGCTCTGTGGGCGGAGAGCACGGGATTTAAAGGGGCCGCAGCATAAAATCGGCGCGTTTATAATGATGCCCCAAAATAGGCAGTTAAAAAAATTAATAAAAAAAAAAAATCTATGGGGTATTTTGAGCTGAAACTTAACAGACACATTCAGGGACACCTTAGACTTATATTACATCTTTTAAAAACATAATCTAGGGCACCTTTAATATATCATTAACTAAGCTGCAATTAAAAATCAAAATATAAAATGAAATAAAAACTAGTGAATATTTTTGAATAAAATTTATAACCATGATCTTAACTGCCATGATACGACTCTTTGTCAGTGGAGCTCTTAAAGTTACACCTTTAACAATTTTACTGTACCAATATGGATAAAAACCTTTATTGTTATCATTCATACATACATACATACATACATACGTTTATCATAAAAATAAAGAGAAAAAAAAAAGACTACAGGTCAAAAGTTTGGAATAATGTCAGTGCTGATAGCCTCGTGGGCAGCACACCGACATGTAGTGCCGTTAAGCTTCGGGCAACCCGAGTTCGAGTCCCAGCTCGCTGACCTTTCCAGATCCCGTCTCCCTCTCTCTCCCACCTCGTTTCCCATCCACTCTATACTATCCTATCATAATAAAGAAAAAATGTAAATTTTTTCCATGTTTTTGAAATAAGTTTCCTATGCTGCTGTATTTACTACTACTAATAAAATAGTAATATTGATAGTAATATCATAGTAATATTTTATATTAATACTAATATTTTTTATCTGTTTTCCATTTGAAGATATTTTAAAATGTAATTTATTCATAATTAATTTATGCATAATTACTCCGGTCTTCAGTGTCACATGATCCTTTAGAAATCATTCTAATATGATGATTTGCTGCTGAATTACTATCAGTAATAATTGGTGCTAAACTAATATATATATATATACTGTCACTTATGACCAATTCAGTGCATCCTTGTTAAATAGAAGTATAAACTCTATCTTACGTACCCCAAACTTTTAGTGTATCTTGTTTTCCACAATATTTAGCAGAATATACTGTTTTCAACACTGATGATAATACGTTTCTTGAGCAGCAAATCAACATATTAGAATGATTTTTGAAGGATCATGTGACACTGAAGACTGGAGTGAAATCTTGGCAAAACAAAATGGCAATGACCACTCATTTAAAAAAAAAAATTAAAAAAAATGTTGTTTTGATTTGTCCAGGGCTATTGTGCTCATTTGTACCTGACCAAGTGCTCATCTTGAACTAAATGCAAACTGTACAGTTCTTCAATTTTGCCCTGCAGTGTCTTTCATGATTGGTTACAACTGGCAGTCTTAATATGACATGCTCACTGGTGGCTGATTAATTGCCTTTTTGCAGAATATTATCCTCAGACAAAAATCTGACAATATCAGAAAATCCCAGCTGTGTGAGTGCTCGAAATGAAGAATCAAAAGTAGCACTGCAAGTGATGACGTGCGTGTGTGTGTGTGTGTGTGTGTGTGTGTGAGGGATGTTCAGTACAATACATTACATATCTGACAAACAATGAAAGGGAAGTACATAGTGTTATGATGGATAGACACACATTGACAAACTTTCAGCACTGCCACAACAATTACCCGTACTCCTGCCACAACTCTGAGCATTGAAACATTGTGTGCACTTCTAGTACACACAAACCAAATGTCTTGTTGAGTGTGGTTCTTTCACTGACGGCCTTGAACAGCCAGCCAATCAGAGTACAGGATGATGTGAGCCTCCTGTGTTTATACTGCTGAATGTCTGTGTGGGCTGCTCTTTCCTCTATAAATCCTTTCAAAATCATAACACCATTCCAAAGAAATCAGTTCTTTCTCACAAAATGAAGGCAAAACCTTCACATGAGCTTCTACAGCTCATCAATAAAGGTTTGTGTGGCTCTGGAGATTCATTTCTGAAGTCATTATAAGGGAAAGAGATAAAGACATAAAGAAGCCATGAAATCAAAATTGTCTGTTAGCTACGAAGCAATAGTAAGTACTAAAATAATACATACAAAAATGCAACTGCCATTGAGATTCCATTTAATTGCAGCGATCCAGGTATTATACAACCCAGACCATATGTTTTTGTACCACTTTAAGCTTATAGAGAAGTCTGGTCCAAAAACGCTTACTGAGGCGAGTGTGACGTAGTTTAATTTTGCAATGGTTATTCAGCTTTGTCTGAGTTTCTCTGGTTCTTTCCCAGCTCAGCCAATAAACTGTAATTGTCACTTTTCCGTGAGAAACAGGTTAATGTAGCCTGAAGGAGATAAAACCTAAAAAAAAAAAAAAAAAAAATCCTAAAATGGCACAGTCTGTGCTAATCTCACTTGTTACAGTCATATCCCAGCATCAGATTAGCCTGATTTTTATAAAGCACTGTGAAAACCTATTTTAAAAACTACTTTTCTGGGTTTACAGTCGATTAAAGATGGAATGAACTTTCTCTGAGTAACCAGTAAATAGCCTGGATTGCTTAAAGTACAGGGACGTTTCAAATTTAAACACACACTCTTTGTATTAGTGTTGGCATGGGATCTGTTTCAACATGGCAGTAGAGCTTTTTTCATGTGGTTGCGTGTTTGTGATTATTGGCTCAGCTTTAACACTCTGTGGTTCTCCATCATGATATACTTAGTACTAGAATGACAACCGTGGAAATGACTGCATGAAGCTGCAATCTTATCTGTCTCTGTGGTGGAAGGGACACTTTACACACTTAGGATAATGACCAGATCCTCCAAATTTTTTTTTTTTAAGTAAATCTTTGTAGCAGCCGTCAGTCTGTCTGAGGCTATGCTGAGAATAACATACCATCTTCTTCTTGAAATTTCTGTACGTATATCCCACAATGCAATGTTGAGTGGCTGGCACTCAACTTAATCTTTGATTTCCAGTTTGACAAACGAACTAAAAGGAATATATTTTTTCAAAATATTTATGTAATCAGATTGTCAAGATTGTTATCGTCTTGATTTTAGCAAAAGAGTAAAATTACCATTTTTATGCTAACCTTAAGTCACCAATTAATTCATGTGATGGTAAAGCTGAACTTTCCTCTAGTCTCCATATGATCCTTCAGACAAGAAACATTTCTTATTATCAAATATATACAAATATATGTGTGTGTGTGTGTGTGTGTCATTGACAAATAAGGTTTTTAAAAGTGTAAAAAAAAAAAAAAAACATAATGGACATATAATTAATTTTAAAGTTTTATTAACAATGAGATTATGTGGTTTTTATAAACAATTAACGCTGCTTTTGTCATTTTTTTTACAAGATGGACAAAATTTGTCACCAAAAAAGTCATTCGGTTTAACCAAAATTTCGGTTTTACCGAATGACACTTTTGGTTATGCTATTTTCAAACAATGCTAACAGGCTGATGTCAGTACAAGTTTTTAAAATATTATATTTTTTAAGGTTTTATAGCGGTTGTACCGAATGACCTGATGTTTCAGGACAAGTGAAAACATTAATTTTTCAAATAGTTAAAAGAGAGTTTGGCCCTGTCCCAAATGGCACACTCCGGACTTGTAGACTTCCTCAGAGTCCACACTTTGGTGACGTCATGTAGTGCAGAACTATAGGGCCCTGGCACGAATCCACGAGGGCACATTGAGAGGTATTTTTGGGACAGACTCGATTGTCACGACGGAAATAACGGTCTGGTTGTTTTTTGAAAGGAGCTGCAGGTTCGGGGCTAATATTTAGCATCGAGAACAGGTTCCCTTTCAAAGGCTACACTCTAAGCTGCGCTTTATTCAGCGCTGTGGGAACGTCTTTAGTCGTGACCAGCTGTGAATATATGTGTAAAACAACGTCAATGAAATTGACCTATATTTATAGCCTTGCGTGACGTCATAGGAATGCGCCATGAGCGAGGCTATAATTAGATGTGCCACCTGTACATCAGCAGGTCTTTTGTCTTCAGAGACCATACTGTGAAGTGTGTGTGTGAAGCAGCTCTGCTCAAACTCTTTCCTTCCTTCATTACTTTGTTAGGAGTTAGATTTGACAGGCAGTGCGCAGAACTTTCTCTCCCTTTGTTCCTTTTTCAACTCTGTCTGACAAGTGAAAAGTGAACACACATATATGATATATATTATATATTTGAGAGAAAGTCATCGCTGAACAAAGCAAACGGTGTGTGTCTCCGTGTTCGCGGTCCATCTCCGAATCGGACACACACCAATATTGTTTTGTTTGTTTGGGGAAGAGCACGCTGCCCTTGCGTTGTAACAGGGCGAGTGCGAGCATTGTGAATGTTCACAGTTAAAGTGCTTCGCGTTCGCTTTGCTTATTTCAAAGGGGCAGCAACCACAATGTGATCGTGGGGCTCGCGTGGCGATCTGGCTGAGGAGCGAGAGACAGGTTCATACTTTATTGCTCTCACTCTCACTCCGGATCGCGATGTCCTTTACCGAGACCGAAGCGTGCTCCGGCGCTTCTTCGGCTCGAGCAGAGGACAATTAAGTGTTTTCCATTGAATGGAATGAGTGTGTCCGTCTCTGAGCGTTCCTCCTGTGATGATAAAGTGAACGGAACTGCTCTGGGCGGTCATTCATGCAGTGAAACACAAACATACCCCAAACATTTCTAATATAATGTGTTTGTACCCGTGACGTCGATCCGATCGACTATCGCGGGTGCAAAGGCACGCGTTTTTATGATGCTGCCTCAGATCGGAGAGACGCTTGCATGCCATCTCTCCCCTGGGGGCACATCATCAGAGGCGTTTCACAGCGAGTCGGGCTGGTACTGCGCTGTACACAATGGCTGTGTTACAGGCATATCAGACTCGTCTATGAAAGTTTTAAGCACAGCCTTTCATTCAGACCGTGTTTACTTGTCTGGTAATTGGCTGCATTTAATTCTGAGGAATTTATTAAGTGAAATGGCCTTATATATATATTTGTTTATATTTATATTTAATTATATGATATGTAATATGCATATATAAGCAAAATAAATAGGTCCTCCATGGCGTTAACTCGTTCATGGGGAAAACCTTATTTTTCTTGTGCCTTTGTGCCTTCAATGTTAACTTATTTGACTATCGTGGGTGCAAGGGTGTGTGATTTATACAATGATGCTCCAGTTTGAATAGACGCTTGCGAGCTATCTCTTCTCTGGAGCTCATAGTCACTTAAAGACACAGCACTCCCCACCAAGCTATGCATAATAATCCATACTGGTGGGAAGGCGTTTTGATCAGTGTGTCAGACTGGTACTGCTGCACACTATGGCAGTGTTGCAGGTGGACCAGGCTGACCTGCTAAGAAGGCTCAAAAGCAGGTTGTGGCGAGTTGTGCTTCCCCTCGTAAATCTGGGGACCAGCTTGTCACATTCAGCAGCCTCATAGTATCTATTACCCGCCCCTTCTCAATATCTTCACATAAACTCTCCTTCCCCGCCACCTCTGGTGCTACGGGGGGCAGCGGTTTTCAGTGAAATGTTAGATGTTCCGTTGATTTCTGTAACACATCAGGACACGGATTATTTAACATCCCCTCAAAGGGAAGTATCGAAATTAGTGCCCATTTAGAGAACTTGGCAGCGTGGAAACTACTGCCAGGGATTTCTGTGTGGGTTCTAAAGACAGTAGAAAAGGGATACAGAATCCAATTTATTCATCGTCCTCCATGTTTCAACGGTGTGGTCTCCATTACCGTGAATCTGGGGCAAGCGACTTTACTGTCATAAGAACTGCAATCTCTGCTGGAGAAAGGGGCCATAGAGCATGTTCCCCCTCTAGCGAGAGAGTCAAGTTACTACAGCAGTTCCCAAGAAGGACAGGCGGCTGCGTCCAATCTTAGATCTTCGAGGCTTAAACCGTTCAGTCAAACTCTCGAGTTCAAGATGTTAACCGTAAAAATGATCGTGTCGCAAATCCAACATCACGATTGGTTTGTCACGATCAATCACAAGGACGCATATTTTCACATAGAAATATTGCCACAACACAGGAGGTTCCTGAGGTTCGCTTTCGGGGGCAAAGCTTACCAATATCGGGTTCTTCCATTCGGCCTAGCCTTATTACCCCACCGCACATACACAAAATGCATGGATGCAGCACTGGCTCCATTCACATTTTGAATTACACGGACGACTGGCTATACTAGCACAGTCACAAACGATGGCATTACAACAGATGTCGTACTTGCCCATCTAGTTTCTCTAGGGTTGAGACTAAACGAAAAGAAAGTGTTCTGTCCTACCCAGAGAATGACATATTTAGGGGTCGTATGGGATTCGACCATTATGCGGGCACGATTGTCTCCCGCTCGAGTCGAGACCATTCTAACCACCCTGAACAATGTCAGGCTAGGCCAAGATTGCACTGTTCTGCAGTATCAAGAAATGTTAAGTCTCATGGCATCAGCGTCCTCTGTGATTCCTATGGGCCTCTTGCACATGAGACGTTTCAGTTGTGGCTCAGAGCCGAGAGGTATTGTCTAGGCAATGCTCTACGGTAAATAAGGGCAAGGGCACGCGCTGAGTGCTTCGTGCCCTTTCTAAAATCCATGTTTATGGTAAGTCATGCGCTAATGCTTCGTGTACTTTCTAAAATCCATGTTTATGGTAAGGGTTACGCGCTGCGGCTTTGTTCCCTTTCTATGTGGCTCAGACCCCGGTTCTTCACCTTGGGTCCCACTCTATATGCGTTGATGTTGCAAGATGCCAACAACAGACGCTTCCCGTATGGGCTGGGGAGCGGCCTTAGGTGGCCGTCCAGTCCAAAGGGATATGGTGAGGTCATCATCTTGATTGGCACATCAATTGCCTCAAATTGATGGCTGTATTTCTGGCCCTGAAGTACTTCCTCCACCAGTTAAGGGGTTACCATGTCCTAGTGCGGGTGGACATTACTGCGGTAGCCTCTAATATGAGTCGCCAGGGTGGACTGCGTTTGCGATGTCTAGACATGCTAGTGCAGCGCTTTCTGCTCTAGGCTCAGGACAAGTTGCCTCAAGGCAATTTATATTCCCAGATATCTGTCCAGACAGATTATACTGACAGGGGAGTAGAAAACTCCACCTGAGGTAGTCAACAAATCTGGTAAGATTTTATGAAACAGATGGACCTCTTCGCCCCAACAGGCAGCGCAATGTCCACTCTATTTCATTGAAAGTCCCCAGCTTCCCCTGGGTCTGGATGTGATGCACATAGGTGGCCCAGAATGCGCCTGTATGCATTTCCTCCTGTTTCCGTGCTCCCAGGAGTTTCTAGCCAACAAGGGACTTGCCTCTTTCCGATAGCGCCGCGTTGGCTGAATGGAATATGGTTCTCAGAGATAATATCTCTTCTCAACGGCTCGCCGTTGGCGATACCGAAGAGGAGAGACCTTTTGTCTCAGGTGCAGGGGACATCATTTCATCCCCTGATGGAGATGTGAAACCTTCATGTTTGGCCCCTGAGGGGAACCAACTGAGGGACACAGGGCTTTCACCTGATGTTTTGAGACCATTTAATGCTAGGGCTCCCTTCCCTAGATAAAGTAATGCCAACAAATGGGGTGTCTTTGGAAGATGGTGTACTGCACACAATGCAGATCCAGTAAACTGCAAACTGCTACAGTTCTGGGTTTTCTGCATGAGAAATTATCAACAGGCACATGCCCCACCACTCTCAGGGTTTATGTGGCCGCTTTCTCGGCTTGCCACGCTCTGATCGACGGGGTGCCTTTGGGCAAGCATGTCCTGCTCTCTCGCTTCGTTCGAGGAGCTAGGCGGCTTAAGCCTCCTTCTAGAACCAGGATCCCTTCATCGGAACTAGCAATAGTCCTAGAGGGCCTGGTTGAGACCCCCTTTGAACCGTTAGAGTCAGTTTCTGACAAGCTGTTAACTCAATGGTTTTTCCTTATGGCTATAACTTCTATGAAAAGAATTGGGGATTTGCAGGCTCTGTCCATTGTGCCATCCTGCTTAGACTTTGCCCCAGGAATAGTGAAAGCTATTTTACATCCTCACCTTGACTATCTACCTAAGGTTCCTTTCTCGAACTTGCATCCGGTCACCCTTGAAGCCTTCTGCCCTCCGCCGTTCACAACGCCGGATCAGGAGAGACTTCACAGACTGTGTCCAGTCCGTGCTCTTCAGACTTATGTCCACCGCACCAGCCAGTGGCGTAAGTCAGAGCAACTGTTTTTGTCATGGCGGCCATAACAGGGGTGCAGCCGCCATGAAACAGACCATGTCACTTTGGGTGAGAGATGCTATTGCCCTTGCTTATGAGGCGCGTGGTCATACTTCGCAAAACAGGCATCAGGGCTCATTCCACCAGGGGAGTTGCCTCTTCTAGAGCTTTGGCAGGGGGCGCTTCCTTGCAACATGTCTGTGATGCGGCAGGATGGTCCTCACCGCACACATTCATAAGGTTTTATAGTTTGGATGTTCATGTTACTCCGGGCTCTCATGTCCTTGAGTCGACATCACAAGCTAGTGTCTGAGACTCTCTGTGCTTTGTGACACACTTCACAGCCAGGGGGCCCGGACACACAGTGCGGCGGCGTGGGTATTCTCGTTCCCACAGCGCTGAATAAAGCGCAGCTTAGAGTGTAGCCTTTGAAAGGGAACGCCCCGGGTTACTTCACTGTAACCCTGTTCCCTGAAAAGGCGGGAACGAGAAGCTGCGCTTCATTGCCGCACTGAGATGTCCCTGGACTTCTCTTCAGACAAAATATCTGCTGATGTACAGGTGGCACATCTAATTATAGCCTCGCTCATGGCGCATTCCTATGACGTCACGCAAGGCTATAAATATAGGTCAATTTCATTGACGTTGTTTTACACATATATTCACAGCTGGTCACGACTAAAGACGTTCCCACAGCGCTGAATAAAGCGCAGCTTCTCGTTCCCGCCTTTTCAGGGAACAGGGTTACAGTGAAGTAACCCGGGGCGTTTCTTTTCTTTTGCAAAATATTATCTCCATGTCAACTACACAGCCTGCTTTTGCTTATGCCACCTGGGCATTAGACAATATATACATGCTTATTTAAATAATGTATACAGTTGTAATAATACATAATGTTCCATTTGAACTAAGATTACAATTTTAACACATAGTAAACATGTGCGTGAGTTTCAGATGAATTTACAGGTTTAAATATAAATACTAGGTTTACATATGACTCAGTAAAGCCCTGACATTCGGTTCTATTTATTTAATGAATCATAATGCGATCATATTATTCAACGCGCTATTATTACGTTTGAGATATCAATCACTGGTCGATGACCATAACGTTTGTATAAACTGTAGGTAACAACTAGTAAAATGTACACCTAGGTTATAAAAACCGTAATGATACCTACACTTAAATATTTTCTTCTCAGCCATGTCATCAATTGCTCTTGAGCGAAATCTCCTCCCATCCGTTGTCTGATTGGCATTTCGCAAGGATTCCTGGGTAGTTAAAGTGTGCAGAGCCTGCATGTATGCGGGCTTCGCGGAAGACCGCTTCAAGGGTACAAAGGGGGCGCTGCTGAGCACACTTCAGAGCGTTAAAATGCTGAATGGGACGGCCTACGCACTCGTAGACTTGGCGATAGGGTTGCCACCCGTCCCGTGAAATACGGAATCGTCCCGTATTTACAGCCAAAATGACTGTAAATTTGTCCCGTATTTTACATAGGTCCATATTATGCAGCATCCCATGCAAATCACCCCACCCACATTGTGTGAAGACACGTCCTGATTCTGCCCCTGATTGGGTAATACTCGCTGCCATCATGGTTTGATTGGTTTGTTTCAGGTTCACGGGCCGTGAATCACGGCCAATCAGAGTCAGAGGAGGGCGGGATGCCGCCTCGCCGGTTCTCTCCTGAGGCAGATAGTGTAGTGTTTTATTTTTTTTATCACCTGAAGTTTTTGATTGATAACGTTAGATTTCATATGCTGCATATTAAGAAATAATGTTAATAATGTACATTAATCATATTATGGTAGGATTTGTTTATTAAGGTTAAGTTGTACAGTCAGACACATAAGCATTACTTTAATAAGAGATAAGAGATATATATTTAATACATATTGCTAATCAAAATATAGTAAAATAAACAACTATTTGTTATGCTTAACCAATTTAAATAATTGCATCATTCAATACTATAGAATTAACAATATACAATATAAAAATGGAATAAATAAATACATAAATATACTTACCAATAATAACAATGTTGTTAAGTGTTTTACTTAAATAAGAAATGTTTGTAGATATTATGTCATTTATCAGTTATTTAGGTGTGGTTTCACTGTTTGGATGGTGTTACTGCAAACAATGACAAATATTTTAGCCAAAATCTTGTTCACAACAAATGACAATTTACAATTTGTTTAATTTATAATTACTAAGTTATGGATCTGTTAATTTAATAAGTTAATAAAATATGGTTCACATCTCACAAGTTCCTCCAAAAGCTTATTTTTTGTGGTCTCAGTCACACTTTGTTGGCCTATGTTTATTATTGTCATAGCTGTGTATTCAATATGACCACTTAAGTTGTGATAGTGAGACTGCATCTGTTCACACTGATTTCAACAGCAGATATCTTATTATAATGTCCATTGGTATCAATCTTAATATTTTTATGAAAATATGTTTTAAGTTATGATATACCATCACTGGCACGCCATCGGGACTGTGGTCATCGTGGCCCCGAGGGGTGTGGCCCCCGCTGCGGCTGGCGTCCCTTATTTTTCTGTATTGAAGGTGGCAACCCTACTTGGCGAGCACTCGCAATTTAAGTCCACGAGACCGAAAGTCCACATGAAGTGCGCCATTTGGGACAGGGCCTGTGTTACTTTGCTTCACGACCATGTGGTCCTTTGCAGATGTCTGAATGATGTCACGTCCTGTCATATGATACTGACTGCACTCTTTCTCATAACAAAGCAACGACTTCTACACATAATTTTAATACCATTTTGCACTATGTTGATATGTGATGTTATAAAATCATGTCAGAATAAAAAATATATACATTTATTACATTTTCAGATATTTCACAAATGAAATGGCTGTATTGGCCTTTGGATGGTTAAACCGAATAACCTTTTGACACTTCAAAATCTAGCAAAATATAATCAAAAAAACCTTTTGGATTTCATATCATTTTTATTATTATTAATTATAATATATATATTTGTGTGTGTGTGTGTGTGTGTGTGTGTGTGTGTGTGTGTGAAACCATGGTACATAAATAGAAAGTTCAAAACAACAGCATTTATTCAAAATAGATAACACTTTATTTTGATGGTCCACTTTAGACATTGTACTTACTATAAGTAATTATGCAACTTGTCAACTAACTCTCATTAGAGTATTAGTAGACTGTAGTAGACTGTTAGAGTTAGGTGTTTGGGGTCGAGTTAGAAAAATAAGTTACTTAAAGTATAATCAGTAGAATGTCTGTTGGGGGAGCATCAAAATAAAGTGTTAGCAGACAATAACCAGACAGTCTATTAATACTCTAACTAGAGTTAGCTGACATGTAGTTGCAAAGTTAGGCTACTTATAGTACGTAGAATGTCTAACACTAGTTTCAGACTACACAATGTTTTTGCCAGTAATATTCACTGATTATGCGTTTCTGACTCCTAAATTCTTGTCGTTTTGTGGACAAGAAACATGCCAGACTACACGTCGGTTCTTGACCAACCATCTTTAACGATGTGCATAATGTCATCGAGAAGGCAGAACTAGTGACTGACTTCCGGAAACAAGAGCGTAAACAAACGATGGTTGAACTAGCCTAATGCTAATTCCAGGGTTGCTGAAGCACCTCCGCTATTGTTCACAAGCATTTATTGTTTTTCTCTCTCTCTCTGTTGTGGTAGTCCCTCAAGGAAACATCAAAAAGGCAGGAGTATTATTGCTATATCTCCACAAACCTTTCCTCCATTGCATAATTCCACCTAGCTGCACCAAGACCATTGTCTCGCTTTCATTTCGCCATGTTTGAAAGCTGTGTATGGAAGAGCTTCTGTACTCGTATTGGTCAAAATCACAGAAACCCATTGTGAAGGACAGAAAAAAAACAAATAAACATGCTAGTCTTTCTGTTATGACATTGTGAAATGTCGCAGATACAGCATATGTTGTCGTCCACTGTGACACACTAGATGAGATAAAACGATTGATTCTTGCATCATGACACCCATTGTAGTCTTTACAAATGACCACAACACCGTACGTCGAATGAATTGTGCCAAAATTGGGCTGATATCGTGTAGTCTGAACCTGGCATGAGACTATTGTTTTTAATATTTTTGGCACTGCATGAAACCTTTCTAGTTTAATCACAGGACCTACTGCTGTTGCTCACAGTATGAGATGATAAATGGTGCACAGTGCTCTCTGTTCAGGGTTCACGGAGCGACACTGAGACGTTTCCATTATCAAAACAGTTCATCCCTAAACTACACTGTTCTGCTACATCAAGCTCATAACCTCATACCTAAGTGCTGGATCAGAGGTCAGCGTGTCTCAAGTACGGGGACCAAGAGCCTAACTAAAGCAAACACTGTCCACCACGATGGTGACTTTAAATGAAACAAACATCTAAACCTCTTTTATAGGAACTTCTATAGATGTCTGACATAAATAGTCAATCTAGTTAGTAATAAGTGAAGATGGTAATGTTGTTTTGTGGAGTTGTTTAATTGTCCTCTGCTGAGATCTTCAGAGATTTATCATCTTTTACTTCCAATTGATTTTACCAACAGCTCAATCATTAGTTATTTGATCATTAATTATCTCTTTAACTTCAGCACTGTTTCATTGTTTCTTTTAACATTGTGTAGATTGGACTCGTAGGTTGCGTTTACACCGGCACAAAAAAAAAGAAAAAAATCAGATTTTTTGCTCACTCGACACAGATAAATTTGTTGCAATTTTTATGTTGTATTATGAAGCAGCTTTATTATCGCACTAAAAATTTGCAGCTTTATTATTGAGCTGAGAACTTTATATGTCTATCTATTTTTCCTAGAAAGAAATTGCGTGCACACACACACACACACACACACACACACACACACACACACACACACACACATTTAACATGCACATTTGCTGTGCATGTTGTACATTTCAGCATCTATCCAAACAGAGGTTTTGTACTTGTAAATGCATTTATTTCATTTTATTTTACATATAAACATTAAAAAAAAAAGTATGCAAAAAAGAAGCACAAGTGGCTCAGTGGGAAACATTGTGACTTTTGTGACAAAGATTTTGAAGATGTCTTCTGGACATGACTTTATTCAGTGGGTCATTTCTCCTAAGGATAAGAAGCAATATGTTGTCAGGACTTTATATCTGCAGAAGAATTAATGAAACATACTCACCAGACATTTTCTGAACAGTGCAGAAGGATCTTCACGAAGAAACAAAGAGAGACCTTCCAGAACTGCTTGCTTTCTTTGATTCACAATATTTGAGGTCTGAAAAATGGGTAACATAAAAATAATAGATAAAGATATGTCATGTCACATCGTGTGCCAAAGCACAGGACCTTGAGTTTACATGTATGCTTCATTTGTAAAGTAATAAACATCTACTAATAAGCTAATGAAGTGACTCCTTTAAAAAGGTATTTATTAAATTCTTTCAATTTTTGCAGCAATGTGTTATTCTAAATTCAGCATTTATTTTCATCAGCCCATGTTCACTTGAGAAATACACAATCAGTTTCCTCCTGAAAACAGTGAAACGATGCTATTTTCTGCAAATAAAATGAAAGGGCTCTGATAAATCCATACTCCATACTTCCTGTTATGACGATTACTTTTACCTCATTCGGAAGAAACAGGGCAGGCCATCGTTCCAGCACCTCAGAAACCATTGACACCACTTCCAACAATCTCTTTTCGCAGAAGTGAAAATGTCACGCTCATTTTCTGACTGACAAGGGTCTCATTTTTAGTCCTCTTCTTTATACCAATATGAGTCTTTCCTCCTCCAGAGTATCATCAGACTGGTCTGAAGGATGATCTGGTAAGTAATTAACCTCTCCTCGTTTGGCCTTTTTCAGAGTTTTCTTGTCTTCACCAACTCCCCCTTCTCTTTTCCTGTTGATACCAACTTCGTGGCAACCAGCTGATCGCAGTTTTGACCTGTAATTGCAAAGTTTGTATTTTAGGCTCATTTTCCACCCATCAAATCCTTTGCCAGTACCTGGCTCTGTAAGGCAGGGATGCTTCAACACAAGTGCAGAAGCAACAGTTTCAATTTCCTCTGGGTGTGGGTATGCTTTAAGAGCAAATTTTGCCTCTGCAATTTTATCCAAGATGTGTGACTTAATTTCTCTTGGTACACTTAAAGATTGTTTGTTTGTTCATAAACCTCGTTTGCTTTGCGAAGCCTCAACTCAACACCGTAAGAGAAAGTAGGAATTGGAAAAGGTGACGCCACTGCAATGTCCTTCTCATATGGCTCTGAACGATGGTTGAGGGGCTCTGGGAAGAAGACGTTGACACACTGGCAGTATCCGGAGAGGAAACAGATTGTGTATCAGACTCCTGAAGCACAGATAAATCTTTTTCCTGAACAATTTTTAACACAGCCCTCTCAGCAGGCTGCACAGAAATGTTTGTTAAGTTCATTTCCAAAGTCAGGGTCCTCATATTGTATCAAAAAGTCTTCCTGAATCTCCAACTTTGATTTTAGTTCTGCTATTAAATTATCCACTGAGTCAGGCAGTTGTGGAAGTTGGACCTTCCGAAAGTTTTGGGGTGAGATGAAGACCTGAAGCCACATTTTCTGAGGGGGCAAGAAACCAGTTGTTCCTATGTGTGCATGACATCATGACTTTACATGCCAAGCTTTGCAAGCTACGCAAAAACAGTTACAACATCCAAGTAATTTTTTAATTGTTTACAAGAATGGTTTACAAAACTTGCTCACCTTTTAATGTAGAAGAAAGACTTTCAGAGATACCAGGAGCTTTCCTGCTACTTGATATGCTTGCAGTGGACTGAGATCATTCAAAGATTCAGGATCCAGAATCACTATATCTGGACGTATGTTTTCCACAAGCTCGAAAGACCTGTAATGTTCCAAATACCAAGATGAAAGTTTGTCAGACATAAATGACACACTGTTGTCAACAACCATAATACTGACAATCCTATAAAATTCTGCCAAACTACTGCATTGCCCAGCAGAAATGATCATGTCCTTAACTCCTTGTAGGCATATATCAGAGCTTAAAGAGAAGGTTTTCTGTTGAGGATACTTTTTTGTGAATGCTGCCCTCAGTGTTGCATCTAATGAACAGAGATGTATAAAGTACTAGAGACTGAGACTTGAGTAAAAGTACAAGTGCTCTATCAAAAAAGTGACTTGAGTAGAAGTTGAAGTGCTCTTTAAGCACCACACTTAAGTAGAAGTACTAAAGTATTCAACATTTTTTGTACTTAAGTATTGCAAGTAGTTTATTTTAAAATTTACTACTCAAGTACTGAAAGTAAAAGTACAAGTATTGTGTTATGTAGTTATTAAAGAAAGTAGTCAAAAGTTTGAACATCAATATTGTTTTTATTATTTCAAATGATAAACCTAAAGGACAATCACGATTCCTTTGACTGTAACTTTTTGTAAACAAACAGATTAAGTGTGATTAAGTACCACTTGAGATGCAGACAAGTTGAGATGCTTTGTTTGTTGTCAGCACTTTGATTTCATTACCAAAAAGTTTATTTTGACTAATAGTGTAATTTTCTACCATATACAATTGAATAAAATTAACAGCTAGCTAACAACAACTTGCTTTGCACTTTTTTTCTGTTTTCACCTCACTCCAGTCTAAACTAGGCTAAATTATTTTTTTAGGTCATTTTTCTACACATTGTCATATAAATAACCTGAAAATACTGTAATTCATTAAGATTAAATCTTACTAACCACTCTTACTAAAAAAATGGGTAAGCACACTTATATTCTCATTTCAAGAGGTGTTCTGAGTAAATGTTTTGTTTGTAACACTTTATAATATGGTTTGATTTGTTAACATTAATGTATTAGACTAATAACCAACATGAACTAACCATGGTCAATACATTTGTTACTATATTTATTAATCTTTGTTAATCTTTGTTAATACAGCTGTTCATTGTTTGTATGTTACTTCACAGTGCACATTAACTATGTAAACAAATAGAGAGCAATTTGAGAGCAAGACAGCGCTCGTGTTGTTTTAAGACGGTGAATGCGCGCGCGCGGCCGGGGCGCTCTCTCTCTCTCGCTGCTCGTTCTTATATGCGCCCTGACAAGTGCATTCTATTCTACATCACTCACCAAACAAATAAGGCTTTGGCAGCCGCAGGTGCAGGAAAACTCCTGCATTAGTTATGTCAGTGTAAATCTATACTACCATTAACCTATAAAACACTACTACACTATAAAAACGGGCGTGTGATTAAGCAGCACCAAAGGAGACATGCTCTACGATTTATTTTTGGCAACAGTAGGCTGTCATAAAATAAGAGAAAGTTGACATTAGTGATGGGTCAAAAATACCATTCAACGCGCTGCGTGACAGCCTTTATGATAGTCACCTAGTTAACGTTAAGTGAACACCGCAGCATGTCGCTAGTTAGCAAAAGGGCTTAACTTACTGATGGGATGAAGGTGGTGTTTTTGGTTCGTCCATCTTTTTCGCTGATCAAAAGGCAGAACGGGAGCACGCGCAGTCTTCTTAATCGCTTGATTCGCTCAATGATGTGCCAGCTTCATCAAACCTGCCATCCACCGTTCTGGCAGTGGTAATGTGGGTTTGGAATGGAATGATTCGTAACATTTTTATAATAGTAACGAGTAACGATGCAGCACATAAAAAAATATCGGAGTAAAAGTATTAAACTCTTTGAAAATATGTACTGAAGTAAAAGTGGAAGTAGGAGAAAAAAATAATACTCTAGTAAAGTACAGATACCGCCTTTTAGTACTTAAGTACAGTAGTGAAGTAGTTCTACTTCGTTACTATACATCTCTGCTAATGAACATGTCTCAACCACTTTAAGTTTCTCAACATATAACTGTGGCTTGAAGAGAGAGTGTCCATCTAGAAAATAAGCAAACATTTGCTGATGCTTTGTTGCAAGTGAGAGAAGCACGTTCTTGAAATTGTGGGTATCGTGCACAACATTTTTTAAAGAAACTGTGCTTTGCCTCAAATCTAATTGTCCACAATTCCACTAACGGCCCAAAGCAGCGGATCAGGTGTGGATAATGATCGACAAAGTGATGGTTTGGTCGTATGCTGAAATCAGGAAAAGTCTCTGTAAGTAATTTACGATGTTCTGCTATTTAAAGGCTGGTTCACACTGTGCGATTTTGGCCACGATTTGGTCGTCTGAGACAAATTTTGCAAATCCTAAAAGATTCCTATAATCCTAGCCTAAAATCTGTTGTCTTTGATCGCTAGTTTGACATGTTCACCGACAGCTGGTTAATGACCGTTGCGATAAAATTTTACCTCAGACGAAATTCTGGCAGTGTCAGAAGATTTGGCGCACAATCCTCCAGTGTGACTTCTCCTACGACGAATGTCAAATTGTCTTCATTTTTCAGGACAAGCCGTGCTCAAAACTAATGATAGAGATGTCATTGTTACCCACCATTTCAGTCCCGTGTGTAACGCAGCTCACTGTCATCGAATGTGCATGTTTTGACTCCAGACAAGTTTTCATGCGCGCGTCCGTTTTTACGCGTCTTGACTGTCGTGCAGTCTGACATTAATGACACCTGAGATCCCACAGTGTGATATGAGGATTATGTTCATACAGTCTGACAAGTAACCATCATAAAGGACTATTATAAATCGCTCAGTGTGAACCCGGCTTTACTCTCCAAATAGCACAATGTCTCATCTGAGAACTTTGTAGATACAACCAATTCTACAATATCTTTGAGGTCCATCAAAATTTCCCATGCAGGGTCATTTTCTGGGATACTGCTGCCAATCACGAGAGGGAGTAATCGCAACAGTGTCCAATTTCAATGTCCGATAGTTCCTTTTGCAAAGCTTGATTTGGGAATTTTCTGTGGTTTATTCACACGATCTGCATACTTGTAGGGAAATGACTTGATACGAACTATTTAGTTACTCAAGTGAATGAATGAATCCTTTTGAAATCAAGTCATTCAGACAGAGAGATAATTCAAGAGGGACGATCCCTTCAAAAAAGTCATGTAAAACATCCTCAGGAAATCATGTAATTGGGTGAAAGTATGATAAGTGCATGCTCAGAGCACACTAAATTTTTCTCACCATTCAAACTACGGAGCTGGTCATCATTCTGAAGTTCCTTCAGCAGAGAGTCGTGTTGTTCTGGAGTTCTTAACACTCTCGGGTCGGCGGTCACGCCGGCGTGACCACCGCGTTTTTTCTAACCAGTGTGAAAGAGACTCAAAATACTCCGTCAATGTTGCACATACAATTAAGAGCTATACACCATTTTAATCTGTGGAATATCTTCTTTTATTTGTGTACACTCAGAGTAAAAACAAAATGTTGTGCTTTTTGCAAAATAAAGAAAACTAACATGATGCGTGATCAGTCGTCTCCCTCTGAACGAAGTTCCAATCTGATAGTTCTCAGAAAATGAACTGTAACTTAGTGAATATTAATCACAAAAAAAATGAGACTTCTGTCTAAAAAAACGTTGAAATGTCAGGTTTTAAATCGTGTATAAAAATTCTGTGTTTATGTAATCTGTATGAAAAGAGAGCCATGTCAGAAGTCTGTGTTTCAGCTCATTATCTGCTAATGCGGCCACGCCCACGGAGCCAGCGCTATTCAGAGGCAAATTCTGAGGCAATGCATGCATTCATCGTCTCAATCGTGTAATTATTGTCTTGAAAAGTGTTTTTCTCGGACGTTAAAGCCATGGTTAGCGAGCTCTAGAAGACATGCAGTTAGTTCCTGGTTCTTCTTCTTCTTTATATGCATTTGTGGACTAAAGGTGTACAGAGCGCCCTCCGGCTGCAAGTATGAATTGAAAACAGCATCCAGCATTCATAGTGAAGACAATAAATATTGAATAAATATTACTCCTCTGTATAGAAAATTGACAAACATATGAGAATCCATCAATATTTCTCCAAATGTGCATACTTTTAAGCTAAAAGCCTATATGAAATGCCATAGAGGTAACATAACTGTTCAGACACTTTGCATCACAGAAATGCATTACATTTTAAAGAATGTAATAGTATACCATTGTTTTAAATTGTAATAATATTTCACAGTATTGCTGTTTTTTCTGTATGTTTGATTTACACCATGATGAGCTGAGACATGATTTTTTCACAGCCTACCTGACTGAAAGGCCTCATTAATATGCAAGTCATTATTATGCGATTCTTTTGTCTTCTCAGGTGAGAATCACCCATTATTCATGATTATTCACGCCTCCACGCATACTGTGTTTCTTGACCAAAGATGTTTTAGAAAATTTAAATCTCTCTATTGTTTTATATGAACAAGCAGGCAGCATAATTTTTACCTCATTTTGAAGCAAAAACTCTAGTCTACAACCTCCAATACCCAGAAATCTTGTGAACAAAGATTTAATATATATTTTTTGGCTTTATTTCAGTGACTTAAGTTTTTTGTTTTTTCAATAACCACGCATAAACATTATTCCTTCAAAAATACGAACATGTACATACATGTTCCTCAAATATTATTGTAGCCTAGTTTGTGCTGAATACAGTGTAATGACACTTTTGTCATTTATATGTTTATGAACAACTGAAAAAAGCACAAATGTCAGGGCATGTCAAACCTTCTCCAGGGCCCCAAAAAACTTCAGACCCCTGAGGGTTAACTGAAAATCTCCAGGCTCAGTGCTGGCAATTTGCTTATGACTTATTAGGCAAAGTCGGTAAAAGTTGTCAACAATGAAACATTCTTGGAAGCCTGCAAGGCCGTGTGCTCCAAGGTTATTGGCACAGACACAAAACACAGTTCCTTTCACATACTGCTGTAGAGCTGGAACAAATATCCTCACCTGTTCCAGTGTGTTTATATCCTTAACCAATGGATCAAGGAACCTCTCATAACCAAACAATCGCACATCATCAGTCTTTCCAAGAACTGCTAGATTAATTAAATTTAGACTTGAACAACATTTTGAAGGCCAAATTTAGAATGACCCAATATACAGCTGTAACTTTATGAATCTTTCTAGAGGTGCTGAGAGGATTGCAGACTTCAAAGTCATCTATGTATAAACCCAAAGCTATGCCACTTTCTTTTTCACCTAAAAGTTTGTTCTCCTTGTAGTATATTCCATCCTGAAAAGAATTGTATTTGCCAGGCAAAGACTCTTGATTAAACACAACTTTCAAAAACAGTCGATGACCAAGTAAACACTCCAGCTGCTTTGCAATTGAAACACAGACGTAAGCATTTCTTTTTGTGTCCTGTTATACATATATTCGATAGGTTCAATCTGTTCAAACTGCTTCTTAAAATACAAACTTCTTCTGTAATCTGTACTGAATTTGTTTTGTGCTGAAGTTGTTACAAAAAGAGGATTTGTTTGAAAAAGTGCATCTGTAATGTCATGCACAACCTGATTATTATCTGTTACAATGTTATGCTTGGCAAGGATCTCCTTAATTGTATCAAGAGCATAACACTTAGAAAAATCTAAAATATCAAGTAACTGTTCCTCTAAGAAATATGCAACACTGTTTGCATAGAAAGAAAAAGATGTGCAACTTTACGCTCAAGTATATCAACATCAACACTTTCAGAGTCCTCTTCTCTCCTTTCTACAGGCTCTTGTGATGAGGTTGCAGGTTCAAGATCATCGTTTAACTCTGTCTCTGTGTCATCCAAGTGTTCTCCTGATTCCTTATTTACTAATCTAAAATCTGTGTGATTTTTATGTTTTCTTGTTCTGTGACTGCTAAAGCTAGAACGATTGTTGGTTTTAAATGTGCATCTCTGGAAAGGGCAAAGGACAGTTTCTTTATTTTGTAGATGTCTTCCAAGGTGAAAAAAGAATTGGGTTTCAGTACAAATCTCGTTAAAATCACACAAGTCACACAAAAATGTCAAATTTTCTTGATGTTTCCTGCTGCTGTTGTGTATTCTTGTAAGATGTGATTTAAGTGAACTTCGGGTTTTAAAGGTGCAAACACAGTTTTCATGAAAACAATTCCATTTTACTCCTCCTCTATGTCGCAGTCTTGTGTGTTTTAGAAGGACATCTTGAGAAGAGTGGGCAAATGTGCAAATTTTACATTGCATGTGTTGAGCTCTGAAACCTGAAACCCCAAAACATGGCCACTAAATAAGCTGTATATGTGTTTGTGGCTATTGCTGACCAATGTATGTTATGCTTTGGTGTACAGGCAATGTATGATGTACACCAACAATCTAAAACTTATTTCCAAGAAAGAATACCAAAATTATAAATAGTATCACGCCCGTTGTAAAAGAACAGTTAAGTGCATTACACAGTCTTACACCATGTCTACGCGGGACACGACAGCGTCACGACAAAAGACAATAAACCCATTAAGAGCAAGACATTTGTTTTCACAAACATTAACAATCTAATGAATATAATAAAATGAATAAAGATACTTATTTTAAAGGACGTTGTTTTAAAAGATGAAGTTTGTCGTGATCTTGTGCTGCACATTTGACTGACGATCAAAATGTCGCTATCAATCCATGTGAGCTCTAACGGCGTTTTCTGTGATGTAATAAACACAATAATATTTTGAGTTAAGTCTATATGACAAATCGCACATTATTTCCGATAACTAATAAAAATAGCCAGGATTGCAAAACATTAAGTTAGATTTGCTAGATTGCATGTTAGATTACATGTCGCAAACAATGCTTAATGATCAAACTGATGTTTTACAAACATTTTAACATTCTAATGAATATAATAAAATGAATAAACATACTTACTTTAAAAGATGAAGTTTGTCGTGATCTCGTACTGTATGGCGCTATCATTCCACGTGAGCTTCAATGGTGTTTTCTGTGATGTAATACAATTATATTTTAAGTCAAGTCTTTGAAAAATCGCACATTATTTCCGATAACCGATAAATATAGCCAGGATTGCAAAACATGAAGTTAGATGTGCAAGATATAAAACCGGGATTGCGACATATTTTCTCCTTGATGAGTTAGTGCAAAATTGATTTAAAATAAGCTTGCCCAGTGACACTACATTACTTATTTATGACTTTAGTTTCAAAACCAGGCCAAACAATAAAGATACTTACTTTAACAGGGAAGTTTGTCGTGATTGCACGTTTGACTGAAGATCAAAATGGCGCTATCATTCCACGTTAGCTCCAACCACCAAACCAACATGTGTGCTTGTAAACTTGCATGTGTATGTCCAGTCAACAATTCAAATTAAGTTGGTCAGACAATTTTTGAACCAACTTATTTCCACTTGTTAAGTCAACTTTTTGTGTCCAGTTAACTATTAGATAATAGTTATTACAACTTTTTGCAATTTTTTACAGAGTTCAGAACACAAAGATATATTTAATGAAATTTGAGAGCGTTGTGTAACCTCCGTAGACAGCGACGTAACTATCACTTTAAACACTTCAAAAAGTTCATAAAGATATTGTGAAATTAATCCATATGAATTGAGCGGTTTAGTCCAAGTGTTTTTTAGAGACTCGATCGCTTTATATGCTGAACAGATTTAATTTAGGCTTTTATTCACATAAAAACATTAATCAACTCACACATCAGTTGTGGTAAACGGAAGCTGAAGCATGTTTGCTTGACATGCGTGAACCAATGAGGTTCATTCTCGTGTTACGCAGCACATTTGAGCTTCCGGAAGAGGTTTGTTCCAGGGTTTCAAGCAGGTTTGGTTAATTTTCTGTTCAAGTTCGCTGATCAATGTTTATGTGAATACAAGCCTAAATTCAATCTGTTCATCATATAAAGTAATTGTGTCTCTTCAGAAATTTTGGACTAAACTGCTCAATTCATATGGATTAGTTTTACAATCACTTTATGAACTTTTTCAAGCATCAAAGTGTCAGCTGCATAGCTGTCAAAGATTTTATTAAAAATACCTTCATTTGTGTTACTAAGATGAAAGGAATTCTTACCGGTTTTGAACAACACAAGGGTAAGTAATTAATAAATAAAAGAATTTTCATTTTTGGGTGAACTAACCCTTTAACTTTTTTTATTTACCAGCCACTGTGGATAGTGGTTTTCCAAAGTTACAAGCCACTCAGCATTTTCACTGGCCACAATTGTGTTAATGGGAAGTTATTTTTTATTAGATGTATGACACACTTAACTCAAATCCTTGTTTAATATTGTCCAAACAACATTTGATTCAAATATCCACTCAACAGATTAGTTCACTTTAAAATGAAAATTACCCCCAGATTTACTCACCCTCAAGCCATCCTAGATGTATATAACACAATCAGAGTTATATTAATAACGTTATATCCTTTCCTTGTCTAATGCCTTGCATGGGCTGGCAATATGCAAATTTGGGGTCATAATATTAATGGTAGTGAACGGAACCAACGAGTATAAAGGAGGAGGAAGCTGAAACTCAATGATGTCTTTTCCATGTAGAACTCTTGTTATTCATATGCCATTAAATTCATATTTAATTCAGGCCACCTAATTTTCTGTTCAAGTTCGCTGATATGTTTATGAATAAAAGGCCTAAATTCAAATTAGTAATTATATATAATAACAATAAAATCAAATTAATAAAGGCCTTCTGAAGTGAAGCGATGCATTTGTGTAAGAAAAATTGTTGCGCCAGTTACGCTTTTTTCGTAACATGAAAGCAGTGTAAGCGTTTTGAATCACGAGAGGCTTTACACTTTCTTCGTAAGTTGAATATGGAAGGCGGTCTGGCAGAAGCTAGTTATTTTATTTTATAACTTGTTAAATATGGATTTTTTTTTTTTTTTACACAAACGCATCGTTTCACTTCAGAAGGGCTTCATTAACCCCCCGGATAACTCTGATTGTGTTCTTTAGAAAGAAGAAAGTCATATACACCTATGAGGGTGAGTAAAGCTTGGGGTAATTTTCATTTTAAAGTTAACTTATCCTTTAAAATTTAATATTAGGCCAATTCTTCACAATAGAAATGCTTCACTTGATGAAGATGGACATCAAAACATGCAAACTCAGAGTGAGGGTTTAAACTTTTATTTTGAAATCGTGATAAACAACAATTCGCAGTTTAGAAACATACTAATGTATTCTCCTGTGTTTGCGCAAGTTTATATCTGTTGAAATAACACACGATGCATTCCCAGATGAATGTTATAAGCAAGCCGAACTCACAGCATATGCAGATAGAGTTTGTTAACCTAGCTACTGAGACGCACTCCACACATGTACATGACAACAGTGCAACACTTCACTATGAAACGAAGTGCATCAGATTTTATATGCATTCCCAAATGCATGATATTGGAAACCCAAACATGCAGAGACTGTGTTCGTGTGGAGCAGTATTTACTGTGAACGGAGCTGCTGGAAGAAACACAAAATCTGCACAAATAATTAAAGTGTCATGCTTCATTCTGTAACCTGCTGCGCATATATTTATTTGAATATGTTAATGTCAAGCCATGCTTGGCTTTATTAATGACATACATTTTCATGCAATAGAAACAAAAAAAGAAGCCAACTTTGGACTGGATAATCTGATATAATCTCAAATATCGAATAATGCTGACCTTTCCAGAATCGAGTCAGCAGTGACGTCACATTGCTCCTCTGCCTCAAAAGATGATGTTCTAGGAAACTGTTTCCTTAAACTGTCAGAAGGAAATATGACTATTGCAGCCACTAAGTCCTGTGCAATACCTGACTATGGTGAATAACTGAAGATTGACGGAGCAGGAATGGTCATTACTTTGATATATAGTTTATCTCTGAGATCAGAACCTGATGGCAGCCTGCTGCTGATAGGTCCAAGAGCTAAAAAAGCTACAAAAACAGTGGTCCGTCTGGTGAAAAGACACTCCTGAGAGCATTCCAGACCCAGCAGGTGTGAATGCAGCCGCAACAGAATGCTATAAAACACTGCTTTAAGAACAGAGTCTTATTGTTTCAGGTTAAACCAACTGAATTTGATCCTAGTGAACTGTTAGATTTACTGACTAGATTCTTTAACATATTAGACAGTCTACAGGAAAGATCCAGTTATTACATTTTTTTAGTAGTTTGGCAGTAGTTTTCAAAGTAGTATAGTTTTTCCAATAACAAGCAATTCTTCCCAAAGAGTAGCAGTATATAAATGCATGACAAAGTATATATACTCATATGCGGTTTCATTTTGAGGAAGTGAGAAAACCAAGCCACCAAAATCAAGATATGAATTAAACAAAGGGCTTGGCTTGACTAAATTAAAGGGTTACTTTAGGATTTAGCATTAAGCTTTGTATTAGTACAATACCACTAGTATTTTCGAATTACTGTGCTTTCCCCCTTCATATCAGCCCGAGATGAGAGATTTATGCAATTTTATTCTGTAAAAAAGCCTCCGATGACGCAAAAATCGTCATTTTGCGTCATCGGAGGCTTTTTTGGCCAGAGGCTTAAAACTACAGCCAGTAATAGCAGGTAGTTCCGCATTTTTTCACCACACCCATACATATGTGCTTTTGAGGTTACTCACGGACATAGATCAAAGATTTTATCAAAAGTGGGTGTCAATTATATTTTTAAGCTTAACATATTTTGTTATAGTCTGCACTACATCAGTGGTTCATCTCGCAAATTTATCGGTCTCTGCAGTCATCTCAACCAATACAGCAACAGACTTTTGTGGTAACGTTAGCATAAATAGATAAATAGACTAAGTCGGTTTTACAGAACAGTGGCTTTACTTTGATAACAGTCAACTTATATGCAACTTATATGTAATTGTCTATCTAACGTTACTTTGCTAAGTTTGCAGTTTTACTGCTACCTACAACACTACATATAGGCTACTGTGTTATCAGTCTAGTATCAGCGAGTCTTACCTCTATACGCTTAGTACCAGATGCCCAGGCTGTTCGTCCTCTGGGAAAGTGAATATCGATCGCGGTGTCCTTCAGAATGGTTCTCTTCATTGCAAGGATATTTGGTTCGTAGTCCTTGTGCTTGAAATGGAGACTACATATTCTGCGGTTTTTTAGGTTTTCTATAACGGTGTCATCTCCAAACTTCGGGTGTTTGATGGCCCGCAGCCACTGTTTACATCGCTCCAAATCTTTAACTTAATCGGAAAATGATGGAAACTTACTTGTCCTTTCCTGGTTTTGGGTGTACATCCAGGTACAAAGCAATTTAGCACCATTTCGCTGTAAATGTATGAAGTAACTCACGATTTATAGAATTAATATGTAACAAAGCAAGCCTAGTTGTTTGAATTTTCCTGGTAATTCCGCCTGTAACCGATAGGCGTGGTTTGGGCGTGGCCTTGCAGGGGCAGCAAAACAAGTGCATTCTGGGAGTTGTTGTCTTTCATCCACATTAGTCAAAAATACATTTTCTGCCTTTTCTCAGTCTAGAAAGCTCCAAATTCAAAAATAATTTCACATTTCTACTACATAAATGACCAATTTTAAATACACATTCATCTTTCCAGGGGTGAAGTACCCCTTTAACTAAACAAGAGAGTCATCAACATGGTGACTCAATATTGACAAAGGAAACATGAGCATTATATGACATGCTGGTTCCCTCGACAAATACCCAATAGGATTTTCCCATAGGCTTTTGGATTTTCACAAAAAAAATAAGCTCTGTGATCATCAAAAGTTTATGATACTTACATGTTCATCAAGATAATTTTCACAGATGAACACAACTTTTATACATTTTAATGCCTAAATGCAGTCGCCAGAAGCAAAATGCTAAAGGTAGGCCATAAACGGACTACACCACGGTCGCACAATTCCAACGTCATCAACACTATGCTTCCCTCAACTCTAAAACTTTATCTAAAGACATTTTCCCTGAAAGTTGGAATTAGAATAGTTCGTAAGAGCGCAGAAGCATAACTAGGCTGTACCTGTTTGGTGTGATGACGTTTAATGTCGCCGACAGCCTCTGTAGTCTGATTTAGCCACTTTGTTAGCAACCATTTTCAAGACATGTAACAGCTAAAAAAAAAAAAAAAATCACAGGTAGTTTAATACTGATATATTTTATGTTGTAGGAATAAAACATGGCAAGTATCTTGAGCTTGTGTTAAACACAGACCTTATTTCAGCCATTTAACCAAAATTCCATTCAAAAAACCCATTGACTTGTGCTAAAATGCTAACTTGCTTCCGGGTTTTGGCCTACAAAAATGTGTCATAGTTTCACCACTCTATTGGTGCTATTCTACAGACCTTTCACATACATGATGTCAAAATTAAAGTCACGAATCCCCCCCCCCCCAAAAAAAAATGAATGTCACATTGCATTAGCATGTAGCTTTATAGCTAAATGAGCTTAGAGAATAATCAAATGAGCTCTCCTGAACAGTAAATAGATTCACTGTTAGAAGACTGAATTGCAGCTAACTTCTTTTTTTAAAGGGGTAGCTTGACTATAGATTAACTTAAATTACGGTTAGGTTATAGCTTGGCAAGCTGCAGTTTCAAAGTACATTCCTAGACAGAACTGACCACATTGCATTTCTAATTTACAACCCCTGATGAAAAATTGAATACACCCCTGTGTGGACTGATGTGAGAAACACTGGAACTTGCTGAAAAAAGATCACATTGCTTCAGTATGTTGTGTCTCAAAGGTGAACAGGATAAAAGATTAGTGTCAGACCTTGTGTTTAATGCATGCACTCTCATGGCTTCATAATCACTACAGCAGTCAGAGCGAGATCAAAGATTCACAGAAGAAATTTTTGAATGAAAATGTGCACGCAAACCTCAACACAGACAGCCTATGTGTTTTTGTTAATGCTAATATATTCCACATCACACTTCTAATCACCTGTTGCAGTAAAGCAAAGCATCTCATACACAAACACAGACCAACCTGGACTTTCCATATATTACATTACCATAATATTAACAGCTATGAAAACACATTTCATAGTGATGCATGAAAATGGCTCAGATTGATCAGAACTTATACAGCACCTAAAGCTTTGTTTTTGTCAAGCCTCAGAAAACTTAAGATATTACATCTGAATGACACATGATCACATGGCTTCAGAATCAATGTTTTACAGGGTTCCCTACACAGTTTGGGAAAGTATGAAATTTGAGTATGGAAAAATATTTTTTCTTTCCACACTATTCAGTTTTCTAAAATATAAAATTAATAATTTCTAAAAACAAATTTACATTGCCAGCAAAAAAAAAAAAAAAAAAAAAAAAAAAAAATGCTGTTTGGATTTTAATAGGCAAATACTTAGGAGTCTATGAATGAATCATTGTTACAGTGATTATTATGTATCTAGTATGTTATATGTTTGGAAACGGTTCTTTTAACCCTTAAAGTTGGAGTGTGTAGCTTTTCATTTCTTAAACAACTATGTCGGAAAACACATCATGGCCATATTCCAGGATGACAAGGTTCATCAAGCTCAAATTGTGAAAGAACTGTTGGGAGCATGAAGAATCATTTTCACACTCAAAAAAATGATTCTTGCCACTATTTGAAATTAAGCAAAAAAATCTAATAAAACATATTTAAAAACTAATAAAAATACCTATTATTACTCCAAATTACTTTAATACAACATGAATGAAATGGATCCAAGACCAACCTGATCAAATTACATAAACTATACTTAATTCGTTGCCATAAGGCGCAAATGCAAGTGTTGCGCATGCTCACTGAAGCCTGAGTTCCAAAAACAACAACTGAAGGCGCAATGGCGATCTACTGTCTGACTCGGCGAAAAGGAGGATTTGGATGAATAGATGTGGATGTTTAACAAGGTAAGATATGTTTATTAACGATTTAAACTTAAACAATAACCATTTTTATGTTTATTCTATATTTTTTCTTAGTTTTAGCGTGAAGGCGCATTTTTGCTAAAGCGAATTGACCGTTATTAACTTTTATTTTAGGTCTTCTCATCTGTAAAAGGAGTAATATATGTAACTGTGATCATTTTAAGATAACGTTATGCTGTTGACTTGACGGTGCACCGTGCATCATATTCGCATTTAGATAGCGTTATTGTTATAACGTAATTATTTTTTAAATAACAGCTTCGTCATTTTAGCGTTCTTTGCTAACGTTATAACGTTACGCTTTGCAAATAAGCCAAAACGTTGCTCAAACACACTTCAATTAATGTATAAGTTATCTACGTTAATGAATACGTTACCTATACTATTGACTTAAAAGTATTTGTAAATTTGATCATTTTGATATATGTATTCAACTGACTGTGTATATATACACTGTGTATATACACTGTGTGTATATATATATATATATATATATATATATATATATATATATATATATATACCTGCTTTGTCATCTCTATGTGCCTTTTACTTTGCTTGAAATATAGTTTTGAAATATACCAAAACATTGACAGAGTGTGTTTGTCCTTCAACTGTATATAAACTAAAAAAAAAATAATCCTGTTAAAAGTCGTGTCCATGAAAGGGAACATGCATTATTTTCAAGTCGTACTTTCATTAAAAATGTATAAATAATCAAGTGTATGTCATCTTTACTATTTCAGAAACCTCTTCAGTGGGACAATAACTCAATTATGGTATGTGAAATATTTTTTCATATTTCTTGTATTAAAACTAAAATGTACTCGTTTCATTTCTTTGTAAATTTGTTGATGTCGATTTTCTGTTTTTTGACTTTCAGATATGTGAGTTTTGTGGCAACGTAAAGTGTGTGAGAAGCATCACAGAAGTATCCAGTATGTTTAAGTAATTGAAACATTCTAAGATTAAACTTGGACATTTTGAGGAGAGATTCAGTCAACATGTTCACAGTAAATTAAGTAAGTGTTTTTGTTATTTACATTTTTTTGTAAATTACAATAGTATCCTCCACAGTAGGCCTTCATCTCTTCCTTCTTCCTTTTTTCCTCTCAGATAAAAGCAGAATTAATGCGGATAACGACTGAGCCACTTCTGTCAACGTTCATAGCAGCTGGACAGATACACTAATCAAATTAAAGTTTTCAGCAGCAAAGGAGCTTCTGGACAAAAGATATCACACACGTTGCAGTGGCAGACAAGGTGTGGTGAATTGCGTTACAGTTCTTTGGAACTAATTACAAAGATTGAACTATAATCAATCACTGTTTTTAATATTGTGTCATATTTTTCAGTGCGAAGATATACACTTCAAATGAGACTGTGTTATAAAGAGTCTGTGTGGTGACATTACAACACTTCCAGTTTTCCAGAATTATTCCAGAATTCCAGGTTTGTACAGTATATATATTTTTGTAATGACCTGCACATATAGTATATTGCTGTGTGCTGCCAATATTTCAGTGAAACTAAACAAGGTGTTAATTATTTATTCATTCGTTCATTTACTTGCTTAGGACTGCAGTCCTGAAGGAACTGAGGGAGGAATTTCTGAGACCACTCTGGGCCCTTTTGTGACCCTTAAAGAAAGCGCTGAGGATGAGCCAGTGGATGTTGGCGTAGCAACAGAGGATTTAAAACTACTACAACACTTAGGAGTTTTTCCTTTGGATGCTGTTTGCTGTTTGGATTGGATCTACGCAATCAAGCTATGCTCCGAGTCTCAAATTCACTTTTGAATTCTTCCAAAAGGTACTGATAAATTTAGATTTTAGGACATCACATAGATGTTTCGATCCACTGGAAGGACTTAGAAACTTTGAAAACTAAAACATTGAATTGAAGACCGTATGATCGATGACACTATGAACCAATGACACTTACTCAAATCAAGAGACTACACCTAATGCACCTTCTGGCTTCCTCTAACTCTGATATTTTTAAAGGGTTAGTTCACCTAAAAATGAAATTTCTGTCATTAATTACTCACCCTCATGTCGTTCCACACCCGTAAGACCGTTGCTCATCTTTGGAACACAAATTAGGTTATTTTTGATGAAATCCGTGAGCTATCTGACCTCAGATAGACTGCAACACAACTACCACATTCAAGGCCCAGAAAGGTAGTAAAGACATTGCTAAAATAGTCAACGTGACTGTAGTGGTTCAACCTTAATGTTATGAAGTGACAAAAATGCTTTTTGTGTGCAAAAAAACAAAACAAATATAACGACTTTATACAAAATTTCTTCCCTTTTATGTCAGTCTCCTATGCAGTTGACGTTGTACACACATAATATCTTAATTTGTGTTCTGAAGATTAATGAAGGTCTTAGGGGTTTGGAGCAAAATTAGGGTGGGTAATTAATGAAAGAAATTTAATTTTTGGGTGAACTAACCCTTTTAACAGAGATGTTAGCCCTTGTGCTATTCCTTGTCCAGGAAGTTAACTTGTGAGTAGGACACTTGGGCTACTGAATGTCTAAATGCTGAAATGTGACAGACAACAGAAAACCTGTTATATGTAAAGTCAAATATAATCCTTTAGATTGCTTTTCTTTTTTCCCCCAAGTGTCCTGATTGTTTGACTATCATACTATGCAGAGAGATCCCAATGTTACCTTGAATATATGAAAATAATGCTTGATGTTGATATTTGGTTCCTTGTTGATCTATGAACTTTTTGGCACACAGACTTAAAACTAAAAAGTCAAACAAGGAGCCATAACCATTGTGTTAGTTTGGGAGAAGGCACAAAATTGCTGTAAACAGTTGTGAAATACTGCATTGTGTTCTATTTTTTTGTCAGATTGGATGTTTCTTATTATTCCTGCAGCAATTGAGACAATAAATTTTTATGAATATAACATGTGTTTGACCATTTATTTAAATTAATGTAAGGTAGTTATATAAAGCAAGTAAGAATAAGTTATATTAAAAGAGTAAATTTTATGTAATACACAAGCTTAAATTGCAGTTTATCAGTTAACATAACCTTTATTTAATTCATTCAAGTGAACTGAACATGATGGGGAAGCTTAAGTAAAAGTTAACTTTTTTACGCTGGATTTATGTAATTAAAATGGATGGAAATTTTATATGCAATTGAATTACATAAGTTTTAACTTTTGGGGTTAAATATTTTTTTGAGTGCACACATGAATTGACACTAACCTTAACCTCAGTGTAAGTTTTTGGGATGTTCTGGAGTAGACTTTACAGAGTCCTCACCTCTTGTATTGTCAATACAAGATCTTGACCAAAAAAATGATGCATCTCTTGATGGAAATAATAGATTGTAGAACACGACTGAATTATTTTTTATTACGCAAAACTGTTTGTCTATAAGCAAGTCTCTTTTGAACATCACTAAATGACTGTTTACTCAAACCAGCAACATATAAAGGAGCAAATGATCTTCTAAATCAGACTATACTTTGCTGTTTGTTGATACATTTACAGTATCAAACATATTACAAAATCTTATTTATAAAATCTGTGTCAGAGGTGAATATATGCAGGTTATAAAGCGTTTTTCCCCCTAATCATGTTAGTGCATTACTTCAAGAAAATCAATGAAAACAAACAAACAAAAAAATAAAAGTATTTACAGATGACTATATCAAATATAATGCTGAAAATAATGCATTTAAAATCTACAGAGATGATTGGAAATTTGAATCTGGAAACGTATGGAATTTTGAAATAGAAAATGTGTAGGAACCCTGGTTTTACTAAATTTACATTTTACATGCATCACTATATAATAATATAGATATGTTAATCCTTAAATGCATACCTCGGGTCTTTATCAACTCATTCACTACCCTCCTCATTCATTTTTTTTTAAAGTTAGACATCAACCTTCTTAGTATTCCTCAATCAATTAATAATGAATCTAACAAGATCATGAATCATAAAATTATAAAAGAAGAATGTTTCCTCATTCATTTTTTGTAAAAACTGTATAGGGTCGCTAACTACCCGAGGTGTGTATCAGTGTACGTATGTGTATCAGTTTTTTTTCTTCTGCACAGCAATAATTGAATCTTTGATGATAATAAGTGCATTACAACTTTATTGCACAAGGTGGCAATGTCTGATACACAATGATGAAGTGACGTTTCATTCAGACAGAAAACGAAAGTATAGGAAGTACGATCAGCTAAATGAAATGACGAAGAGCAAGAGCTGAACGCAATCAAATATATCACTGTCACTTGATGATGGATCTGGTGAAGCTGTTAGCAATCAAAATATTGATTTTGAAGATATTGAAAATGATATTTTTGAGACTATGTTTGAAATTGCGAATGAGCTCATACTGTATTCACAGTCTCAAACATATTCTCAAAACTGATTGGCTGAATGTACTGGGAAATGAGCTCTGATGATGGCATAAAACATCTGCTCAAACTTAACCCTTCCAAGCTCCAAAAGGTAACAAAATATTAGAGATGCACTGAGATATCGGCCAATAATCGGTATCGGTCGATAGCCAATAGAGTGAAAATTTGCTTTTATTGGCCGATACCGATTATTGGCCGATATATCGGTGCATTAACAGCCAATAGTCAGGGCTAATATATCCTGTCAATCAAAAGAAGGCAAGAAAATGCATACAATTTGACAATGCTAAGAAACCAGTTTGATGTTCAATATTAATAGTTATTATGAATTAATAACATTCAGAAAGTTAAGAAATATTAATCTTCAGAATTTAGTTAATGTGTGTTAATATTAATTTGAGTAATGTCTTTATGTTTATAACTGATACCAGAAATTGAAATAAGTTGATGAAATGGGGAGGATAAAGTTTTTATTTGCATTTCTTTCAAAATATAATAATTAAAAATACAATGATTAATTATTAATTATGATGAAATGATCATTCATTTAAAAGAAGGTATAAAAGAACCCCCAAACTATCGGCAGATATTACTCTGAATAATCGGCTATCGGTATCAGTGGAGAAATTTAATATCGGTGTGAATAGATTATGACACATTTAATACATTATGACACATTTAATACATTATGACACATTTAATTAATAACAATTCATATATTACTTAATCTATTAATCACATAGAAACTTTATTAGTTGCTGATGCAGTAATCACTAATTAATGGTTTAGTTCCTTCATGAGTCATACATTAAAACCTGATTATCTGTGCATTAGTTGAGCATGAATTAATGCATATTAGTGCACCAGTAATGCAAAGTGCTACCAGGGAGTTTTAAATTATAGCGACACTAGAGATCCATCCATGTTAGATATAGATCTGGGTCGCTAAAGACCCAAATATGTATAATAATTGGCGAAAAATGTATGCATTTAAGGGTTAAGCAGCGATATCTAAAATGTTTGAATGAGACCCTTCACACAAAGATGTTGCAGGAATAGATTACTTTTATGAAGATGATGAAGAGCAAAAGGAACAGGAAAAACAAAAATGCAACGTGCAGAAGTGGAATGCATTTGAGAAAGGTTTTCTAATATGTAAACATTAAACAACACACTTAATGTATACAGGTACGTTTTGTTTTTATTATTTTATTTTATTATTTTTATGTTATGTTATTTTATGTATAGCTAGCTATTTAAATTCTTAAAAAAAAATATCTTAGAAACAGACAATGTATCCTTTATAATAGCCTCTCCATTCTCTCAAGCACAGAGAGTGTTAAATGTTACTGAAGGTTTGTTACATCAGGTCAGTGAAGCCACAAACCAGAACAACTGTGTGTGAATCCCTTAATCATTGTTGGTTGCCTTGATGTGTGACATACTGCAATGAAAATGACATGATTAAATGATGAATATGTAGATTTTATGACAAACAGATGCCGTATTTGATGCTTGTGATTTTGTTCAGAAGGTCCTTCACTTGCAATAAATGTATATCCTCATGTAGCCAGACTTTTGACTTGCAGCAAAATGTCTGATCCTCATTGCTGCTTATTCTGGGCAAAAACCACCAACTTAGACAGGAAGAAACTGTCTGACTGACATGCAAAGCGACCAACCACAGTTTTTGTACAGAAAACTAAATTTTCTTTTTTAATACATTTTCTCTATTAAAAATCTCTATTAATAATATTATATTATAAAAACAAAAAGGATAATTAACATTGAAAGGTTACACAGACATTTACTATTTTGTATATATCAAATACGTTCATGAATATAACTGTGAATATGTTTTAAAAAACTCACATAATGTTGAGACCAAATACAGGCAGTGTGCCTAAAATAAACCGATAAAGTCTACTGACTGTAAGTACACTATTCTCTCCATTTCTGAAACAGATTTGTGGATTCATAATTTTCTCAAACTTGGGCAGATAAAACATTTTCCATATATTCTGTCTGATGATATCTTAAATTAAAATTTTCTCCGTTATCTCCATTTTAATGCGTAAATCGCCAAGGACTTAGGAGAGACATTTGCAGTTTCATTCACCAAGATGGGAAAGATTTGAGCTTCTTTGATTTCATTGTGCATTTCTTGGTTCTTCCTTTTCCCTATTGGCAATGTAAACATCCCATCTGCCAGGGTCTGTTGTGTTCGGTGAAAGGGTTCTTATCAATACATACTCAGAGAACGAGGTTTGTTTTGTTGGACCAGTAAGACAATTTGCAATGAATGGCAGACAAAATCACTGCCGTCACATTCACCTGAAAATCCCTTTTGCTGTGGGACACAAGAGCCTCCAGATATCCTACAGTATTGATATTATTTATTCAGTAAGTCAGGAGGCTGTTTGTAACCTTTTGGGATCAAAATCTCTATGGAGACCATTATGGAGCCAGATTAAGGAGGTAAAGTAATGTTCAGCAAGTGCACATTTGTTCAATAACTACTCAGAGCTTTACCGAATGCTAATGGAGCACCTTCAAAAATCTTTGAGGCAGCACAGGTCATTGAAAAGAGTGAACTGCTTTTTTTTTTCTTGCAGCACTTGTTCAAAGTTCCCCAGCCACACAAAGCTGCTTTAAAGATTTTCTGAACGATATTTTCTCTTTAGAGGTGCAAGTTCAGTTAGTGCATCTGCAATTCAATTCTGAAAATTCAATTTTTTTTTTTCTGACTCCAAATTAGGCTCTGCTCACATTTAGTTTGATTTCTACAAAAGTAGCCAAGCGACACCATTTCTATAGCTTAAATCTTTAGTGACGTGACTTGTAGGCAATAATGTTATCCCATACTCTGAATTTGTGCTCTGCACTTCACCCATCCAAGTGACACACACAGCAGTGAGTACTGAACACACACCACACACACACACACATTTTGCCCTGTGTTTTTTAGGGATGCACTATATATTGGCACCATATTGGTTATCAGCCAATATTGCATATATTGAAGGGGTGAGCAGATCGATCCTGAAATATCGATACTTTCAATACTGATGTTGTATCAAAGTATCAGTTCTCACATAAAAATATCGATCCTAAGATCCTAACCTTTTCTGTGCATAAAATAAGCTGATTTTTGATGGTGTTCACTTTATTTAACCAATTTATTTTGAATTAACACCTATA